>NW_026974831.1:949921-1249921 GCF_030014295.1 Loxodonta africana | reverse complement strand
CCTAAACTTAACCCTAATTATAACCTTAACCTAAACCTAACTGAAACAGTAACCCTTAACCCTAACTCTGATCCTAATCCTTAGCCTAAAACTAACTTTAACCCTAAACCTAACCCTAACCACTGACCCTAACTCTAACCCTAACCCTAAGCCGAACCCTCACCCTTAACCAGAATTTCACCCTAAAGCATAACGCTAAGCGTACCCTAACTTCATTCAAACCCGAACCCTAAGCAAAACTAACACTAACACTACACGTAACCCTAACCCTAAATCTAACCCTAACCCTGACTCTGACCTGAACCCAAACCCCTAACCCCAACCCTCTCGCTTCACATAAACTTCTCTGTAACCCTAGCCCTAAAACTAAACGTAACACTAAATCTCCCCTAACCCTGACCGTACCATAAACGTAACCCTAACTCTAAACTCAAAACTAACCCTGACCCTAACTCTAACTCTAACCCTAATCCTAACCCTAAAACTTACCCTACACACTCAGCTTAAATGGAAACCTAGCACTAACCCTCATCTTACCATCTAAACCTAACCTCAACCCTTAACCTAACCCTATCTATAACCTTCACCTAGCCCTAAACCTAAACATGACTTAACCCTAACACTAACCCTAACCCTAAATCTAAACCTAACCTTAACCCTACACTTCATCCTAACCTAAGCTCTAACCCTAACCCCTAACGCTAACCCTAAGCTCAACCCTCACCCTTCAATTAAACTTTACCCCAGCTGTAGCCCTAACCCTAAGCCGAACCCTAAACCTGACCCTAACATTAACCCAAACACCTAACCCTAACCCTAAGCCTAATCCTAAACCTAACCCTAACCTTAACCCAAATGCCTAACCCTAACCCTAACCCTCATCCTTAACCTAAACTTCACCCTAAACCTAAGGCTAACCCTAACCCTGAAAGTAAAGCTAACCCTTAACTATCCCCTAACTCTAGCCCTGACCCTAAACCTAATGCTAACCCTAGCCCTAACAGTAACACCCTAAATCATCAGCTTAATGTAAACTTAACACTAACCCTCCCATGAACCCCTAACCCTAACCCTACCCCGCATCCTACACCTAACCCAGACCTAAACCTAACCCTTTCTCTAACCCTAAATTAACCCTAACCTTAACTCTACCCTAACCTTAACAATAACTCTAAACCTGACCATAACCATCATCCTAAACCCTAGCACTAACTCTAACTCTAAATCTAACCCTAAGCTAGCCCTACCCTTTACCGTAAACCTAGCCTTAACCCTAACCTTACCCCTACCCAAACCCTAACGCTATACCTAACCCGAACACTAACCTTAACCCTACTCTAACCTTAAGCCTAACCCTGACTATTAACTGAAACTTCACCCTAACCCTAAGCCTAACTCTAACTCTAACCCTAACCATAACAATTACCCTAAACCCTCGCCTTAAGTGTAAACCTAACCCTAACCCTCACCCTAATCCTTAACCGTATCCCCAACCCTAAACCTAACGCTATCCCCAAACTTATCCCTAACCCTAACCCTAATACGAACAGTAACCCAAATCTAACCCTAACCCTAATATTAAACCTAAACTTAAATCTACCCTAACCATAAACCTAACCCTAACACCCTAAACCTAACGTCTAACACCGTCTATAATCCTAACCCTTACCATAACCCTCACCCTTAACCTAAACTTCACACTAACCCTAAACCTAACCTAACGCTGACCCTAGACATAATGCCTAACCCTCACCGAACCCTAAACCTATCCTTAACACTAACCTGAACACAAACCCAAACCCTAGCCCTCACCATAAAAATAACCCTCACCTTATCCTGAACTTCATCCAAACACTAACCATAACCTTAACCCTAAACCTAGACCTAACCCAAACCCTAACCTTAAACCTAACTCTAAGAATAACGCTAGTCCATCTGTAACCCTAAACCGAACACTTACAATAGCCCTGAACCTAACCCTAAAATAATCCTAATCCTAACCCTAGACCTAATCCTATCCCTACCCCTAACCTTTACCCTAAATAAAACACTAAGTCTAACCCTCAACATGGACCTAAACCTAATTCTTACCCTACACCTAACCCTAATCCTAAACCAAACCCTAACTCTGACTATAACCCTAATCGTAACAATTACCCTAAACCCTCACCTTAACTGCAAAACTAACCGTAACCCGCACCCTAAATCCTAACCGTATCCCACAACCCTAACCCTAATGCTATCCCTAACCCTAACCCTAACATTAACCTGAAACCCCTGAGCCCTAATGATAAACCTAACCCTAACACAAACCCTAACCCTAACACCAAAGCCTAGCAAAAACCTTAACACTAACTCTCACCCTAACTCTAACACTAACCCGAAACCGAATCATGCACCTAACCCTAAGCCTAAACCAAACCTAACCATGACCAGAACCGCAAGGCCTAACCGGAACCCTCACCCAAACCCTAACCCTAAACTACACCTCTAACCCCTAACGCCTTATCATAACGGTAATCCTAACCCTAACCAACCCTAACCCTAAAACTAACCCTCACCCCAACCACAAAGCCTAACACAACCATGACCCTAACCCTAAACGTAACACTAAACTTAACCCTAACCTTAAATCTAACCCTAACCCTAAAACTGAACACAACCCCTGAACGTAACCCTAACCCTGAACATAACCTTAACACTAACCTGAAAACAAGCCCGAACCTTAGCCATAACCCTAACCCTCACCCTATCTTAAACTTCACCCTATCGCTAACCTAAAACTCACCCTGACTTTAACCCTAACCCTCCCCAGAAACCTAACCCTCACCTTAACCTTGGCCCACCTGTAACCCGAAACCTAACCCTTACAATAACTCTGACCCTAATCCTCGCCCTAAACCTAATTCTAATTCTAACCCTGACCCTAACCCTAACCTAACCTTAACCCTATCTTTAAGCCTACCATAAACTTAAACCTAACCCTAACCCTTAACCTTAACTCTAACCCTAACCCTAGCCCTAACCCTAACCTTAACGGTAACACTTACCCAGAACCCTCACCTTAACTGTAAATGTAACTCTAACTCTTACCCTAACCCTAAACTTAACCCTAATTATAACCTTAACCTAAACCTAACTGAAACAGTAACCCTTAACCCTAACTCTAATCCTAATCCTTAGCCTAAAACTAACTTTAACCCTAAACCTAACCCTAACCACTGACCCTAACTCTAACCCTAACCCTAAGCCGAACCCTCACCCTTAACCAGAATTTCACCCTAAAGCATAACGCTAAGCGTACCCTCACTTCATTCAAACCCGAACCCTAAGCAAAACTAACACTAACACTACACGTAACCCTAACCCTAAACCTAACCCTAACCCTGACTCTGACCTGAACCCAAACCCCGAACCCCAACCCTCTCGCTTCACATAAACTTCTCTGTAACCCTAGCCCTAAAACTAAACGTAACACTAAATCTCCCCTAACCCTGACCGTACCATAAACGTAACCCTAACTCTAAACTCAAAACTAACCCTGACCCTAACTCTAACTCTAACCCTAATCCTAACCCTAAAACTTACCCTACACACTCAGCTTAAATGGAAACCTAGCACTAACCCTCATCTTACTATCTAAACCTAACCTCAACCCTTAACCTAACCCTATCTATAACCTTCACCTAGCCCTAAACCTAAACATGACTTAACCCTAACACTAACCCTAACCCTAAATCTAAACCTAACCTGAACCCTACACTTCATCCTAACCTAAGCTCTAACCCTAACTCCTAACGCTAACCCTAAGCTCAACCCTCACCCTTCAATTAAACTTTACCCCAGCTGTAGCCCTAACCCTAAGCCGAACCCTAAACCTGACCCTAACATTAACCCAAACACCTAACCCTAACCCTAAGCCTAATCCTAAACCTAACCCTAACCTTAACCCAAATGCCTAACCCTAACCCTAACCCTCATCCTTAACCTAAACTTCACCCTAAACCTAAGGCTAACCCTAACCCTGAAAGTAAAGCTAACCCTTAACTATCCCCTAACTCTAGCCCTGACCCTAAACCTAATGCTAACCCTAGCCCTAACAGTAACACCCTAAAACATCAGCTTAATGTAAACTTAACACTAACCCTCCCATGAACCCCTAACCCTAACCCTACCCCGCATCCTACACCTAACCCAGACCTAAACCTAACCCTTTCTCTAACCCTAAATTAACCCTAACCTTAACTCTACCCTAACCCTAACAACAACTCTAAACCTGACCATAACCATCATCCTAAACCCTAGCACTAACTCTAACTCTAAATCTAGCCCTAAGCTAGCCCTACCCTTTACCGTAAACCTAGCCTTAACCCTAACCTTACCCCTACCCAAACCCTAACGCTATACCTAACCCGAACACTAACCTTAACCCTACTCTAACCTTAAGCCTAACCCTGACTAGTAACTGAAACTTCACCCTAACCCTAAGCCTAACTCTAACTCTAACCCTAACCATAACAATTACCCTAAACCCTCGCCTTAACTGTAAACCTAACCCTAACCCTCACCCGAATCCTTAACCGTATCCCCAACCCTAAACCTAACGCTATCCCCAAACTTATCCCTGACCCTAACCCTAATACGAACAGTAACCCAAATCTAACCCTAACCCTAATATTAAACCTAAACTTAAATCTACCCTAACCATAAACCTAACCCTAACACCCTAAACCTAACGTCTAACACCGTCTATAATCCTAACCCTTATCATAACCCTCACCCTTAACCTAAACTTCACACTAACCCTAAACCTAACCTAACGCTGACCCTAGACATAATGCCTAACCCTAACCGAACCCTAAACCTATCCTTAACACTAACCTGAACACAAACCCAAACCCTAGCCCTCACCAGAAAAATAACCCTCACCCTATCCTGAACTTCATCCAAACACTAACCATAACCTTAACCCTAAACCTAGACCTAACCCAAACCCTAACCTTAAACCTAACTCTAAGAATAACGCTAGTCCATCTGTAACCCTAAACCGAACACTTACAATAGCCCTGAACCTAACCCTAAACTTAATCCTAATCCTAAACCTAGACCTAATCCTAACCCTAACCCTAACTCTAACCTTGACCCTAAATAGAACACTAAGTCTAACCCTCAACTTGGACCTAAACCTAATTCTTACCCTACACCTAACCCTAACCCTAAACCTAACCCTAACTCTAACTCTAACCCTAATCATAACACTTACCCTAAACCCTCACCTTAACTGTAAAACTAACCGTAACCCTCACCCTAACCCCTAACCGTATCCCACAACGCTAACCCTAATGCTATCCCTAACCGTAACCCTAACACTAACCTGAAACCCCTGAGCCCTAGTGATAACCCTAACCCTAACCCAAATTGTAACACCAAAGCGAAAGCCTAGCAAATACCTTAACCCTAACTCTCACCCTAACTCTAACACTAACCCGAAACCTAATCATGAACCTAACCCTAACCCTAAACCAAACCTAACCATGACCAGAACCACAAGGTCTAACCGGAACCCTCACCCAAAACCTAATCCTAAACTACACCTCTAACTCGAACACCTTACTATATCCATAATCCACACCCTACCCAACCCTAACCCTAAACCTAACCCTCACCCCAACCACAACGCCTAACACAACCATAACCCTTACCCTAACCGTAACACTAAACTTAACCCTAACCTTAAAACTAACCCTAACCCCAAAACTAAACACAACCCATGAACTTAACCCTAACCCTGAACATAACCTTAACACTAACCTGAAAACAAGCCCAAACCTTAGCCATAACCCTAACCCTCACCCTGTCCTAAACTTCACCCTATCCCTAACCTAAAACTCGCCCTAACTTTAACCCTAACCCTACCCCTAATCCTAACCCTCACCTTAACCTTGGCCCACCTGTAACCCGAAACCTAACCCTTACAATAACTCTGACCCTAATCCTCACCCTAAACCTAATTCTAATCCTAACCCTGACCCTAACCCTAACCTAACCTTAACCCTATCTTTAAGCCTACCATAATCTTAAACCTAACCCTAATCCTTAACCCTAACTCTAACCCTAACCCTAGCCCTAACCCTAATCTTAACTGTAACACTTACCCAAAACCCTCATCTTAACTGGAAATGTAACTCTCACTCTTACCCTAACCCTAAACTTAACCCTAATTATAACCCTAACCTAAACCTAACTGAAATGCTAACCCTTAACCGTAACTCTAACCCTAATCCTTAGCCGAAACCTAACCTTAACCCTAAACCTAACCCTAACCACTGACCCTAACTCTAACCCTAAGCCTAAGCCGAACCCGAACCCTTAACCAAAATTTCACCCTAAGCATAACGCTAAGCCTACCCTAACTTCATTCAAACCCTAACCCTAAGCAAAACTAACACTAACACTAAACCTAACCCTAACCCTAAACCTAACCCTAACCCTGACTCTAACCTGAACCCAAACCCCTAACCCTAACCCTCTCGCAGAACATAAATTCACTGTAACCCTAAACACTAAATCTCCCCAACCCTGACCCTAACCATAAACATAATCCCAACACTAAACTTAAACCTAACCCTGACTCTAACTCTAACTTTAACCCTAAAACTTACCCTACACACTCAGTTTGAATGGAAACCTAGCACTATCCCTCACCCTAACATCTAAACCTAAACCCAACCCTGAACCCAACCCTATCTCTAACTAAAAACTAGTCCTAAACCTAACTATGACTTAACCCTAACACTTACCCTAACTCTAAACCTGACCTTAACCCTAACCTTAATTCTAACCTTAACCCTAACCCTAACCCCAACACTAACCCTAAGCTCAACACTCACCCTTAACTTAAACTTCACCCTAACCCTAACCCTAAACCAAACACTAACCCTAACCCTAAACCTAACCTTAAACCTGACCCTAACATTAACCCAAACACTTAACGCTAAACCTAACACTAAGCCTAACCCTAACCTTAACCTAAACACCAAAGCCTAATCCTAACCCTCATCCTTAACCTAAACTTCACCCTAAACCTAAGCCTAACCCTAACCCTAAAATTACACCTAACCCTAAACTATCCTCTAACTCTCGCCCTAACCCTAACCCTAACTCTAACCCTAACCCTGGTAAACCCTGGTAGTAACACCCTAAAACATCAGCTTAACTGTAAATGTAACACTAAGCCTCACACAAACCCCTAACCCTTTCCCTAACCCTATCACTCATCCTAACCCTAACCCTGACCTAAACTTAATCCTTACCCTAACCCTAAACTTAACGCTAACCTTAACTCTACCCTAAACCTAACAATAACTCTAAACCGGACCCTAACCCTAACCCTAAACCCTAGATCTAACTCGAACTCTAAACCTAACCCTAACCCTAACCTGGCCCCACCCTTTACAGTAAAGCTAGCCTTAACCCTAACCTTACCCCTACCCTAACCCTAAACCTAACCCTTACAATATCAATAACCCCTAGCAGGGTCCTGCCTAGTCTCTCCCACCTCATCACTCCTTACAAAGAGCCCTGCTTTGTCTCTCCCACATCCTCACTCCCTAAGCAGGGCTCTGCCTGTCCTCTCCCACCTCCTCACTCTCTATGCAGGACTCTGCCTTGTTCTCCCACCTCTTCACTCCCTACACAGGGCCCTGGCTAGTGTCTCCCATCTTCTCACTCCATACACAGCTTTCTGCCTGTTCTTTCCCACTTCCTCACTTCCTACACGGAGCCCTGCCTGGTCTCTCCCACCTCCTCACTCCCTACACCAGTCCCTGCCTGATCTCTCCTACCTCCTCACTCCCTGCACAGGGCCCTGCCTGGTCTCTCCCACATCCTTACTCCATACAAAGGGACTTGCCTGATCTCTGGCCTCCTCACTCCCTGCACAGAGCCCTGCCTGGTCTCTCCCAACTCCTCACTCCCTATTCAGGTCTCTGAATGTTTCTCCCACCTCTTCACTCCCTACACAGGGCCCTGCCTGCTGTCTTCCATCTTCTCACTCCCTACACAAGTTTCTGCCTATTCTCTCTCACCCCCTCACTTGCTAAACACAGTCCTGCCTGTTCTTTCCCACCTCCTGACTCAGTACACAGGTCTCTGCCTGGTCTCTTCCAACTCCTCACTCCCTAGACAGGGCCCTGCCTGGTCTCTGCCACCTCCTCACTCCCTACACAGGTCTCTGACTGCTCCCTGCCACCTCCTCACTCCCTACACAGGGCCCTGCCTGGTATCTCCCACCTCCTCACTCCCTACACAGGGCTCTGTCTTTTCTCTCCCACCTCCTCAGTCCCTACACAGGTATCTGGGTGGTCTCTCCCACCTCCTCACTCCCTTTACAGGGCCCTGATGATCTCTCCCACCTCCTCACTCCCTAAACAGGACCCTGCCTGGCCTCTCCACCTCCTTACTCCCTACACAGGGCTCTGGCTAGTCTCTCCTACATCCTCACTCTTTATACAGCATCCTACCTGGTCTCTCTCACCTCCTCACTCCCTATGCAGGTCTCTGCCTGGTCTCTCCCACCTCCTCACTCCCTACACAGGGCCCTGCCTGGTCTCTCCTAACGCCTAACTCCCTACACAGGTCCCTGACTGGCCTCTCTCACCTCCTCACTCCCTTTACAGGGCCCTGATGATCTCTCCCACCTCCTCAATCCCTAAACAGGGCCCTGCCTGGCCTCTCCCACATCCTCAATTCACACAGGGCCCTGCCTCCTCTCTCTCACATCCTGACTGCACACACAGGGCCCTAACTGGTCCCTCCCACCTTCTCCATCCCTACACAGGTCTCTGCATGGTTCTCCCACCTCCCCATTCCCTACAAGGGTCTCTGCCTGTTCTCTCCCACCTCTTCAATCCCTAGACAGGGCCCTGCCTCTTCTCTCCCACTTCCTCACTCCCTACTCAGGGCCCTGCCTGGTATTTCTAACCTCCTCAGGCCATACACAGGGCCCTGCCTGGTCTCTCCCAAATCCTCACTCCCTACACAGGACTCTGCCTGGTCTCTCCCAACACCTCACTCCCTACAAAGGGCCCTGCCTGAAATCTCCCACCTCCTCACACCCTACCCAGGGTCCTGCCTAGCCAATCCCACCTCCTCACTCCCTACGCAGGGCTCTGCCTGTCCTCTCTCACCTTCTCACTCCCTATGCAGGACTCTGCCTGGTTCTCCACCTCTTCGCTCCCTACACAGGGCCTTGCCTGGTCTCTCCTACCTCCTCACTCCCTACACAGTTCTCTGCCTGTTCCCTCCCATTCCTCAATCCCTACACAGGTCTCTGGGTGGTCTTTCCCACCTCCTTACTACATACACAGGTGTTAGCCTGTTTTCTCCCTCCTCCTCACTCCCTACACAGGGCTCTGCCTGGTCTCTATCACCCCCTCACTCCCTACACAGGGTCCTGCCTTACCTCTCCCACCTCCTCAGTCCCTGCACTGTGTTTCTGGCTGTTATCTCCCTTCTTCTCACTCCCTACACAGGGCTGTGCTTGTTCTCTCCCATCTCCTCACTCCCTATACAGGGCCCTGCCTGGTGTATCCCATCTGCTCACTCCCTGCACAGGGCCCTGATGATCTCTCCTACATCCTCACTCCCTACACAGGGCCCTGCCTGGCATCTCCACCTCCTTACTCCCTACACACAGACCTGCCTGGTCTCTCCCACATCCTCACTCTGTACACAGGGTCCTACCTGGTCTCTCCCACCTCCTCACTCCCTACACAGGGCCCTGCCTGGTCTCTCCTAACACCTCACTTCCTACACAGGGCTCTGCCTGATCTCTCCCACATCCTGACTCCCTACTCAGGTATCTGGGTGGTCTCTCCCAACTCCTCACTGTGTATGCAGGGCCTTACCTGTTCTCTATCACCTCCTCACTCCCTACACAGGGCCCTGATGGTCTCTCCCACCTCCTCACTCCCTACACAGGGTCCTGCCTGGTCTCTCCCACTTCCTCAATCCCTACACAGGTCCCTGACTGGTATCTCCACCACCTTACTTCCTACACACAGCCTTGCCTGTTCTCTTCCACATCCTCACTCTGTACACAGGGTCCTACCTGGTCTCTCTCACCTCATCACTCCCTACACAGGGCCCTGCCTGGTCTCTCCTAACACCTCACTCCCTACACAGGGCTCTGCCTGGCCTCTCCCACCTCCTCACTCCCTACACAGGGCCCGGCCTGGTCTCTCCTCCTTCTCAATCCCTACACAGGTCTCTGCCTCTTCTCTCCAAGATACTCACTCCCTACACTGGGCCCTGCCAGGTCTCTCCCACCTCCTCAGTCCCTTCACAGGTCTTTGCCTGGTCTCTCCCACATCTCTGCCTCTTCTCTCCTGCATCCTCACTCCCAACATAGGGCCCTGCCTGGTCTCTCCCACCTTCTCACTCCCTACACAGGACGCTGCCTGGCCTCTCCCACCTCCTCAGGACCTACACAGGTCCCTGCCTGGTCTCTTCCAGCTCCTCACTCCCTACACAGGTGTCTGCCTGGATTCTCCCACCTCCTCACTCCTTACACAGGGCCCTGCCTGGTATGTCCCTCCTCCTCACTCCCTACAGAGGGCCCTGCCTGGTGTCTCCCTTCTGCTCACTCCCTACATATGTCTCTGTCTGTTCTCTCCCACCTCCTCACTCTCTACACAGGGCCCTGCCTGATCTCTGGCACATTCTCACTCCCTACACAGGACCTGTGTGGTCTCTCCCAACACCTCACTCCCTCCACAGGGCCCTGCCTGGATGCTCCCTCCCCCTCACACCCTACCCTGCACAGGGTCCTGCTTGGTCTCTCCCACCTCATCACTCCTTACACAGGGCCTGCCTGGTCTCTCCCATATCCTCACTCCCTATACTTGGCTCTGCCTGGTCTCTCCCATCTCCTCACTCCCTAAGCAGGACTCTGCCTGGGTCTCCCTCTTCTTCACTCCCTACACAGGGCCCTGTCTGGTGTCTCCCATCTTCTCTATGCACAGAGCCCTGCCTGGTCTGTCCCACCTCCTCACTCCCTACATTCTTCTCTGCCTGTTCTCTCCCACCTCCTAACTCCCTGCACAGGGCCCTGCCTGGTCTCTCCCATATCCTTACTCCATACAGGGACATGCCTGATCTCTGGCCAACTCACTCCCTACAGAGGGCCCTTCCTGGTCTCTCCCATCTCCTCACTCCCTATGCAGGTCTCTGAATGGTTCTCCCACCTCTTCACTCCCTACACAGGGCCCTGCCTGCTCTCTACCATCTTCTCAATCCCTACACAGGTTTCTGCCTATTCTCTCCCACCTCCTCACTCCCTACACAGGTCTCTGCCTGGCCTCTCCCACTTCCTCACTCCCTACACAGGTCCCTGCTTCGTCTCTCCCACCTCATCACTCCTTACACAGGGCCCTGCCTGGTCTCTCCTACATCCTCACTCTTTACACAGCATCCTACCTGGTCTCTCTCACCTCCTCACTCCCTATGCAGGTCTCTGCCTGGTCTCTCCTAAGGCCTAACTCCCTACACAGGTCCCTGCCTGACCTCTCCCACCTCCTCACTCCCTAGACATGGCCGTGCCTGGTTGCTCCCAGCTCCTCACTCCCTACTCAGGGCCCCGCCTTTTCTCTCCCACCTCCTCCATCCCTGTAAAGGTCTCTGCCTGCTCTGTCCCACCTCCTTACTCCCTACAGAGTTCTCTGCCTGTTCTCTTCCACATCCTCACTCCTTACACAGGGCCCTTCCTGGTCCCTCCCACCTCCTCACTTCCTACACCTGTCCCTGCCTGGTCTCTTCCATCTCCTCTCTCCCTACTCAGGGCCCTGCCTGGTCTCACCCACCTCCTCACTCCCTACAAAGGTCTCTGTCTGGTCTCTCAGCTCTTCACTCCCTACACAGGTTTCTGTCTCTTTTGTCCCACCATCTTACTCCCTATACAGTGCCCTGCCTGGTCTCTCACTCTCTATACAGGGCCCTGCATGGTCTCTCCCACCTCCTGACTCCCTTCACAGTGCCCAGCCTAGTCCCTCCCACCTCCTCACTCCCTACACAGGTTAGGGTTTAGGGTTTAGTTTAGTGTTAGGGTTATGGTTCGGGATGGGGTTTAGGGGTTAAGGTTAGGTTTTAAGGTTTAGTGTTCGAGTTTAGGGTCAGGGTCAGTTTTTAGTGTCAGGGTCAGGGTTTATGGTCAGGGTTTAGGGTCAGGGTC
Source organism: Loxodonta africana (assembly GCF_030014295.1). Taxonomy (NCBI): domain Eukaryota; kingdom Metazoa; phylum Chordata; class Mammalia; order Proboscidea; family Elephantidae; genus Loxodonta; species Loxodonta africana. Next base: position 1,237,692 of record NW_026974831.1, on the reverse strand, counting down.
AGGGTCAGGGTTAGGGGTTAGGGTCAGGGTTAGGTTTAGGGTTTGTTTTTATGGTTAGGGTTTAGGGTTTAGGATTAGGGTTGGGGTAAGGTTAGGGCTATGTGTTAGGGCTAGGGGTTAGGGTTTAGTGTTTAGTGATAGAGTTTAGGGTCAGGGTCAGAGTCAGTGTTTAGTGTCAGGGTCAGAGTTTAGGGTCAGGGTTAGGGTCACGGTCAGGGTTAGGGTCATGGTCAGGGTTTAGGGTCATTGTCACGGTTTAGGGTCAGGGTCTGGGTCAGGGTTAGGGGTTAGAGTCAGGGTTAGGTTTAGGGTTTGGGTTTAGGGTTAGGATTTAGGGTTTAGGGTTAGGGCTAGGGTTAGTTTTAGAGGTTAGAGGTTAGGGTTAGGGTTAGGGCTAGGGCTAGGGCTTGGTGTTAGGGCTAGGTCTAGGGCTAGGGTTTTAGGGCTAGAGTTTAGGGTTAGGGTTAGGGTTTTGGGTTAGGCTGATGGTTAGAGTTTAGGGTTAGGGTTCATGGTTAGTGTTAGGGTTAGTGTTAGGGTTTAGGGTTAGGGTTAGGGTTTAGGGTTAGCAGTTAGTGTTAGGGTTAGTGTTCAGGGTTAGGGTTTGGGTTTAGGGTTAGCGGTTAGTGTTAGGGTTAGTGTTCAGGGTTAGGGTTAATGTTTAGGGTTAGGTTTTAGGGTTCGAGTTAGTGTTAGGGTTAGGGCTAGGGCTAGGGCTAGGACTTGGGCTAGGGCCTAGGGCTAGGGCTAGTGATATGGTTTGGGTTTAGGGTTCGGGTTTGGGTTCACGTTAGGCGTCGGTTTAGGCTTCGGGTTAGGATTTGGGTTAGAGTTTTGGGTAAGGGTTATTGTTAGGTTCAGGGCTATTGTAAGGGTTAGGTTTAGGGTTACAGGTGGACTAGCGTTATGATTAAAGTTTAAGTTTAGGGTTTGGGTTAGGTTTAGATTTAGGGTTAGGGTTTGGATGAAGTTTAAGATATGGTGAGTGTTATTTTTAAGGTTAGGTCTAGAGTTTGGGTTCGTGTTCAGGTTAGTGTTAAGGTTAGGTTTAGCGTTTGGATTAGGGTTAGGGGTTATGTTTGGGGGTAGGGTTATGTTTAGATTTAGGGTTAGTGTGAAGTTTAGGTTAAGGGTGAGGGTTACAGTTAGGGTTAGGGTAAGGGTGAGGGTTAGGGTCAGAGTTATTGTAAGGGTTAGGTTTAGGGTACTACAGGTGGGCCAAGGTTAAGTTTAGGGTTTGTTTTAGGGGTAGGGTTAGGGGTTAAAGTTAGGGTGAGCTTTAGCTTAGGGATAGGGTGAAGTTTAAGATAGGCTGAGGGTTAGTTTTAGGGTTATGGTTAAGGTTTGAGTTTGGTTTCAGGTTAGTGTTAAGGTTATGTTTAGGGTTAGGGTTAAGTTTACGGGTTCTTTTTAGTTTTAGGGTTAGGGTTAAATTTTAGGTTAGGGTTAAGTTTAGTGTTATGGTTAGGATTAGGGTCACGGTTTGTGTTAGTCTTTGTCGTTTGGGTGAGGGTTAGGTTTAGGGTTCGGGTTGGGTAGGGTTAGGATTATGGTTATGGTAAGGTGTTAAGGGTTAGAGTTTTAGTTTAGGGTTAGGGTTTGGGTGAGGGTTCCGGTTAGTCATTGTGGTTCTGGTCATGGTTAGGTTTGGTTTAGGGTTAGGGTTAGGTTTATTATTAGGTTTCAGGTTAATGTTAGAGTTAGAGTTAGGGTGAGACTTAGGGTTAAGGTTTGGGTTAGGCTTTGGTGTTAGGGGTTAGGGTTTGGGTTAGGGGTTAGGGTTATCGTTAGGGCTTAGGGGTTCAGGCTAGTGTTAGGGTTAGGAATAGCATTAGGGTTAGGGTTGGGGGATACGGTTAGGGGTTAGGGTGAGGGTTGCGGTTAGTTTTACAGTTAAGGTGAGGGTTTAGGGTAAGTGTTATTCTTAGGGTTAGAGTTAGGGTTAGGTTCAGGGTTAGGGTTAGGTGTAGGGTAAGATTTCGGTTTAGGTTCAGGTTTAGAATTAGAGTTAGTGTTCTATTTAGGATCAAGCTTAGAGTTAGGGTTAGGGTTAGGATTAGGGTTAGGTCTAGGGTTAGGTTCAGGGCTAATGTAAGGCTTAGTTTTAGGGTTACAGGTGGAGTAGTGTTATGGTTAGAGTTTGGTTTAAGGTTAGGGTTTGGGTTAGGTTTAGGTTTAGGGTGAAGGTTAGGGTTAGTGTTGGATGAACCTTAGGACGGGGTGAGGGTTATTCTTATGATTAGGGCTGAAGTTTGATTTTGTGTTCAGGTTAGTGTTAAGGTTAGTTTTAGGGTTCGGGTTAGTGTTAGGAGTTACGTTTAGGGTTAGTGTTAGGTTTAGGTTCAGGGTTAGAGTGATGTTTAGGTTCATAGTGAGGGTCAAGGTAAGGGTTAGGATTACGGTGAGGATTATACTTAGTGTTAGAGTTTATGTTTAGGGTGTTAGGGTTAGGTTTATGGTTAGGGTAGGGTTAAGTTTAGGGTTAATGTAAGGGTTAGTATTAGATTAGTGTTACTGTTCGTGTTTGGGTTAGGGTTAGGGATAAGTTTAGGGATAGCGGCAGGTTTAGGGTTGGGGATTCGGTTAGGGGTTCGGGTGAGGTTTAGTGTTAGGTTTACAGTTAAGGTGAGGGTTTAGGGTAAGTGTTATGGTTAGGGTTAGAGTTAGAGTTAGGGTTAGGGTTAGGGTGAATTTTCAGTTAATAGTGAGGGTTAGGGTAAGGGTTAGGGTTAAGGTTAGAGTTAGGATTAAGATTAGTGTTAGGGTTAGGTTTAGGGTTAGGGATAGGATAGGGGTAAGGTTAGGGTTAAGGCTAGGTTTACGGTCAAGGGTACGTCTAGGTTAGGGTTAGGATTAGGTGTAGAGTTAGAGTTAGTGCTAGGGTTTAGGGGTAGGGTTCGGGTCAGGTTTAGAGTTTTTGTTAGTGTTAGGGTTAGGGTAGAGTTAAGGTTAGGGTTAAGTTTAGGGTTAGGGTAAGGGTTATGTTTAGGTCAGGGTTAGGGTTAGGGTTAGGGATAGGGTTAGGTTTAGGGAAAGGGTTAGGGTTCGTGTGAGGGTTAGTGTTAGATTTACAGTTAAGCTGATGTTTTACAGTGTTACGGTTAGGGTCAGGGTTAGAGTTAGAGTTAGGGTTAGGGCTAGACTGAGGGGATAGTTTAGGGTTAGGTTTAGTTTTAGGGTTATGCTTATGTATAGGGTGAAAGTTAAGTTAAGATTAGCGTTAGGGTAAATATTAGAGTTAGGTGTTTGGGTTAAGGTTAGGATCAGGTTAGGGTTAAGTTTAGGGTTAGTGTTAGTGTCAGGGTTAGGTTTTGGTGTTTGGGTTAATGTTAGGGTTAGCTTTAGGGTTAGGGTTTAGTTTAAGGTTAGGGTCAGGGTGCAGTTTAAGTTAAGTGTGAGGGTTGAGCTTAGGGTTAGTGTTAGGGGTTAGGGTTAGGGTTAAGGTTAGGATTAGGATTAGGGTTAAGATTAGTTTTAGGGTTAGGGTAAGTGTTACGGTTAAGTCATGGTTAGGTTTAGGGCTAGGTAAAGGTTAGAGATAAGATTAGGTTAAGGGTAGGGTTTAGGTTTAGATGTTAGTGTGAGGGTTAGTGCTAGGTTTCCATTTAAGCTGAGTGTGTAGGGTAAGTTTTAGAGTTAGGATTAGGGTTAGAGATAGATTTAGGGTCAGGGTTAGGATTATGTTTAAGGTTAGGGTTAGGTATATGGTTAGGATTAGGGTTAGGGTCAGGGTTGGGGAGATTTAGTATTATGTTTAGTTTTAGGGCTAGGGTTAGGGTGAAGTTTATGTTAAGCGTGAGGGTTAGGGTTAGGGTTAGGGGTAAGGGTTCAGGTTAGGGTCAGGGTTAGGGTTTGCGTTAGGTTTAGGGTTAGCTTTAGTTTTGGTTAGGGTTAGGATTTGAATGAAGTTAGGGTAGGTTTAGGGTTATGGGTAGGGTGAAATTTTGGTTAGAGTTATTGTTCGGGGTTAGGGTTAGGTTTGAGTTTATCGTAGGGTTAAAGTTAGGGTTAAGGTTAGGTTAGGGTTATGGTCAGGGTTAGGATTAGGATTAGGTTTAGGGTGAGGGTTAGGGTCCGAGTTATTGTAAGGGTTAGTTTTAGGGTTACAGGTGGGCCAAGGTTAAGGTTAGGGTTAGGTTTAGGGGTAGGGATAGGTTTAGAATTAGGTTAACATAAACTTCACCCTAACCCTAGCCCTAAAACTAAACATAATTTGAATTAGGGTGAGCTTTAGGTTAGGGATAGGGTGAAGTTTAAGTTAGGGTGAGGGTTAGGGTTAGGGTTATGGCTAAGGTTTGGGTTAGTTTTCAGGTTCGTGTTAAGGTCGTGTTTCGTGTTAGGGTTAAGTTTACGGGTTCTGTTTAGTTTTAGGGTTAGGGTTATGTTTAAGGTTAGGGTTAAGTTTAGTGTTACAGTTAGGGTTAGGGTTACGTTTTGTGTTAGGCGTTGTGGTTGGGGTGAGGTTTAGGTTTAGGGTTAGGGTTGGGTAGGGTTAGGATTATGGTTACGGTAAGGTGTTAGGTGTTAGAGGTGTAGTTTAGGGTTAGGGTTTGGGTGAGGGTTCCGGTTAGGCATTGTGGTTCTGGTCATGGTTAGGATTGGTTTAGGGTTAGGGTTAGGTTTATGATTAGGTTTCGGGTTAGTGTTAGAGTTAGAGTTAGGGTGAGAGCTACCTTTAAGGTTAGGGTTAGGTTTTGGTGTTATGGGTTAGGTTTGGGGTTAGGGTTAGGGTTATCATTAGGGCTTAGGTGTTCAGGTTAGTGTTAGGGTTAGGGATAGCATTAGGGTAAGGGTTGTGGGATACCGTTAGGGGTTAGAGTGAGTGTTACGGTTAGTTTTACATTTAAGGCGAGGGTTTAGGATAAGTGTCCCGATTATCGTTAGACATAGAGTTAGGGGTAGGTTTACGTTTAGGGTTAGGTGTAGGGTAAGATTTAGCTTTAGTTTCAGGTTTAGGGGTAGAGTTAGTGTTCTATTTGGGGTCAAGGTTAGAGTTCGGGTTAGGGTTAGGATTAGGTCTAGGGTTAGGATTAGGTTTAGGGTTAGGTTGAGGGGTATTTTAAGGGTTAGATTTAGGGTTACAGGTGGACTAGCATTATGGTTAGAGTTAGATTTAATGTTAGGGGTTGGGTTAGGTTTAGGTTTAGGTTTAGGACTAAGGTTAGCGTTAGGGTTTGGATGAAGTTTAGGATAGGGTGAGGGTTATTTTTAGGGTTAGGGCTAGACTTTGGGTTTGTGTTCATGTTAGTGCTAAGGTTAGGTTTAGGGTTCAGGTTAGGGTTAGTGGTTATGTTCAGATTAGGTTTAGGTTTAGGGTTAGTGTGAAGTTTAGGTTAAGGGTGAGGGTTAGGATAAGGGTTTGCATTAGGGTTTGGATTCTAGTTAGTGTTAGAGTTTCGGTTTAGGGTGTTAGGGTTAGGTTTATGGTTAGGGAAGGGTTAAGTTTAGGGTTAATGTTAGGGTTAGCGTTAGATTAGGGTTACTGTTCGTCTTCGGGTTAGGGTTAGGGATAATGTGAGGGATAGATAGCATTAGGTTTAGGGTTGGGGATACAGTTAAGGGTTAGGTTTAGGTTTACATTGAAGGTGAAGGTTTAGGGTAATTGTTCTGGTTAGGGTTAGAGTTAGAGTTAGGCTTATGGTTAGGGTGAAGTTTCAGTTAATAGTCAGGGTTAGGGTTAAGGTTAGAGTTATGCTTAAGGTTAGTGTCAGGGTTAGGTTGAAGGTAGGGGTAAGGTTAGGGTTTAGGCTAGGTTTACGGTAAAGGGTAGGGCTAGGTTAGGGTTAGGGTTAGGTTTAGAGTTAGAGTTAGTGCTAGGGTTTAGGCTTAGGGTTAGGGTCAGGTTTAGAGTTATTGTGAGGGTTAGGGTTAAGTTCGAGTTAAGGTCAGTGTTAAGTTTAGGGTTAGGGTAAGGGTTAGGATTAGGTCAAGGTTAAGGTTAGGATTAGGTATAGGGGTAGGATTAGGGAAAGGGTTAGCGATTCATGTGATGGTTAGTGTTAGGTTTACAGTTTAGCTGATGTTTTAGAGTGTTATGGTTAGGGGTATGGTTAGAGTTAGGGTTAGGGTTAGGTTTAGGGTTAGGGCTAGACTGAGGGGATAGTTTAGGGTTAGGTTTAGTTTCAGGTTAGGCTTAGGCTTACGTTTAGGGTGAAGCATACTTTAAGGATGAGGGTTAGGACTAGTGTTAGCGTTACGTGTTTGCGTTAAGGTTAGGGTTAGATTTAGGGTTAGTATTAGGGTCAGGTTTACGTGTTTGGGTTAATGCTAGGGTCAGGTTTAGGCTTAGGTTTAGGGTTAGGGTTAGGATTCAGTTTAGGGTTAGTGTTAGGGTGCATTTAAAGTTAAGGGCGAGTGTTGAGCTCAGGTTAGCGTTAGGTGTTAGGGTTAGGGTTAAGGTTAGGATTAGGTTTAGGGTTAAGTTTAGGTTTATGCTTAGGTTTAGAGTACATGTTAGGGTTAAGTCACTGTTAGGTTTAGGGCTAGGTTAAGGTTAGAGATAGGGTTAGGTTAAGGGTTGGGGTTAGGTTTAGATGTTAGGGTGAGGGTTAGTTCTAGGTTTCCATTTAAGCTGAGTGTGTAGGGTAAGTTTTAGGGTTAGGATTAGGGTTAGGGTTAGAGTTAGGTTCAGGTTTGGGTTAGGTTTATGGTTAGGATTAGGGTTAGGGTCAGGGTTAGGCGGAGATTTAGTGTTATATTTAGTTTTAGGGTTAGAGTTAGGGTGAAGTTTATGTTAAGCGTGAGGGTTAGGGTTAGGGGTTAGGGTTCAGGTTATGGTCCGGGTTAGGGTTAGGTTTACATTTAGGGTTAGGTTTAAGTTTAGTTTTATTTTTGGTTAAGGTTAGGGTTTGAATGAAGTTAGGGGACGTTTAGGGTCATGGTTAGGGTGAATTTTGGTTAAGAGTGAGGGTTCGGTTTAGGGTTAGGGTTAGGTTTACGTTTAAGGGTAGGCTTAGGCTAAGGATTAGGGTTAGAGTTAGGGTTAGGGGTTAGTGTTTCAGTTTGGTTTACGGTAGAGTTATATTTAGGGTTAAGATTAGGGTTAGGGTAAGAGTTAGAGTTACGTTTACAGTTAAGATGAGGGTTTTGGGTAAGTGTTAGGGTTAGGCTTAGTGCTAGGGTTAGGGTTAGAGTTAGGGTTAGGAGTTAGGGTTTGGTTTAAGATTATGGTAGGGTTAAGGTTAGGTTAGGGTAAGGTTAGGTTAGGGTTAGGATTAGCATTAGGTTTAGGGCGAAGGATAGGATCAGAGTTATTGTAAGGGTTTGGATGAGGGTTACAGGTTGGCCAAGGTTAAGGTTAGGGTTAGGTTTAGGGTTAAAGTTAGGGTTAGCTTTAGGATAGAGATAGGGTGAAGTTTAAGATAGGGTGCGGGTTAGGTTTAGGGTTATGGCTAAGGTTTGCGTTAGTTTTCAGGTTATCGTTAAGGTTATGTTTAGGGTTAGGGTTAAGTTTACGGGTTCTGTTTAGTTTTAGGGTCAGGTTTAGATTTTAGGTTAGGGTTATTTACAGTGTTACTGTTAGGGTTAGGGTTATGGTTTGTGTCAGGCGTTGTGGTTGGGATGAGGGTTAGGTTTAGGGTTAGGTTTGGTTAGGGTTAGGATTATGGTTATGGTAATGTGTTAGGAGTTAGAGGTGTAGTTTAGGGTTAGGGTTTGGGTGAGGGTTTTGGTTAGGCATTGTGGTTCTGGTCATGGTTAGGTTTGGTTTAGGGTTAGGGTTAGATTTATGATTCGGTTTCGGGTTAGTGTTAGAGTTAGGGTGAGAGTTAGGGTTAAGGTTTGGGTTATGCTTTGGTGTTATGCGTTAGGGTTTGATTTCAGGTTCGGGTTATCCTTAGGGCTTAAAGGTTCAGGTGAATGTTAGGGTTAGGCTTAGGGATAGCTTTAGGGTTAGGGTTCGGGATACAGTTAGGGGTTAGGTTGAGGGTTATGGTTAGTTTTACAGTTAAGGTGAGTGTTCAGGGTAAGTGTTATGGTTATGGTTAGAGTTAGGGTTAGGGTTCGGGTGAAGTTTCAGTTAATAGTGAGGGTTACGCTAAAAGTTAGGGTTAATGTTAGAGTTAGGGTTAAGGTTAGCGTTAGTGTTAGGTTTAGGGTAGGTAAGGTTAGGGTTAAGACTAGGTTTACGGTAAAGGGTTGGGCTGGGTTAGGGTTAGGGTTAGGTTTAGAATTATACTTAGTGCTGAGTTTAGGGTTAGGGTTAGGGTCAGGATTCGAGTTATTGTTTGGTTTAGGTATAGGTAGAGTTAAGGTTAGGTTTAAGTTTAGGTTTGGGGAAGGGTTAGGTTTACGTCAGCGTTAGGTTTAGGATTAGGGATCGGGTTAGGGTTTGTGAAAGGGTTAGGGGTTCGTCTGAGGGTAAGTGTTAGGTTTACAGTTAAGCTGATGTTTTAGGCTGTTATGGTTAGGGTCATTGTTAGGTTTAGCGTTCGGGCTAGAGTTAGGTGATAGTTTAGGGTTAGGTTTAGTTTTAGGGTTAGGCTTAGGCTTAGGTTTAGGGTGAAGTTTAGGTTAAGGATGAGAGTTATGTTTAGGGTTAGTGTTAGGGTTAGGTGTTTGGGTTAAGGTTAGGGTCAGTTTAGGGTTCGGCTTAGAGTTCGGGTTAGCGTTAGGGTTCGGGTTAACGTTAGGGTCAGGTTTATGTTTGCGTTTAGGGTTAGTGTTGGGTTCGTTTTAGGGTTAGTGTTTGGGTGCAATTTAAGTTAAGAGTGAGGGTTGAGCTTAGGGTTAGGGGTTAGGGTTAGGGTTAAGGTTAGTTTTAGGTTTAGGTTTAAGATTAGGTTTAGGGTTAGGTTTAGGGTAAGTGTTAGGGTTAAATCATGGTTAGGCTAGGGCATGGTTAAGGTTAGAGATAGGGTCAGGTTAAGGGTTGGGGTTAGGTTTAGATGTTAGGGTGAGGGTTAGTGCTAGGTTTCCATTTAAGTTGAGTTTGTAGGGTAAGTTTTAGGGTTGGATTAGGGTTAGAGTTAGGGTCAGGGTTAGGGTTAAGATTCGGGTTAGGGTTAGGTTTATGGTTAGGATTTGGGTTACGGTCAGGGTTAGGGGGAGATTTAGTGTTATGTTTAGTTTCAGGGTCAGGGTTAGGTGAAGTTTAGGTTAAGGATGAGGGTTAGGGTTAGGTTTAGTGTTAGGGTTAGGTGTTTGGGTTAAGGTTAGGGTCAGGTTAGGGTTAGGGTTAGGGTTAGGCTTACTGTTAGGGTTAGGTGTTTGGGTTAATGTTAGAGTCAGGTTTAGGGTTAGGTTTAGAGTTAGGATTAGGATTCGGTTTAAAGTTAGAGTTTGGGATAGGGTGAAGTTTAATTTAAGGGTGAGGGTTGAGCTTAGGGTTTGGGGTAGGGGTTAGGGTTCAGGTTAGGATTAGGTTGAAGGTTAAGGTTAGGTTTAGGGTCAGGTTTAGGGTAAGTGTTAGGATTAAGTCATGTTTAGGTGTAGGGCTAGGATAAGGTTAGAGATAGGGTTAGGTTAAGGTTTGGGTTTAGATTTAGATGTTAGGGTGTGGGTTAGTGATAGGTTTCCATTTAAGCTGAGTGTGTAGGGTAATTTTTATGGTTAGGATTAAGGTTAGAGTCAGGGTCAGGGTCAGGGTTAGGGTTAAGTTTAGGGTTAGTTTTATGCTTAGGATTGGGTTAGGTTCATGGTTGGGGGAGATTTAGTGTTATGTTTAGTTTTAGGATAGGGTTAGGGTGAAGTTGATGTTAAGCGTGCGGGTTAGGGTTAGGGCTAGGGGTTATTGTTCAGATTAGTGTCGGGGTAGGGTTAGGGATAGGTTTAGGGTTTGTTTTAGTTTTGTTTAAGGTTAGGGTTTGAATAAAGTTAGGGTAGGTTTAGGGTTATGGTTAGGTCTGGGCTAAGGATTAGGCTTAGAGTTAGGGTTAGGGGTGTTTTGGTTAGGTTTAGGGTAGGGTTTTATTTAGGGTTAGGGTAAGAATTAGAGTTACGTTTACAGTTAAGGTGAAGGTTTTGGGTATGTGTTACGGTTAGGGTTAGGGTTAGAGGTAGGATTAGGGTTTAGGGTTAGGTTTAATTTTATGGTAGGGTTAAAGTTAAGGTTAGGTTAGAGTTAGGGTAGGGTTAGGATTAGGATTAGGATTAGGTTTAGGGTGAGGTTTAGGGTCAGAGTTATCGTAAGGGTTAGGTGTAGGGTGACTGGTGGGCCAAGGTTAAGGTTAGTGTTAGGTTTAGGGGTACGGTTAGGGTTAAAGTTAGGGTTAGCTTTAGGTTAGGGATAGGGTGAAGTTTAAGATAGGGTGTGGGTTAGGGTGAGGGTTATGGCTAAAGGTTTGGGTAAGTTTTCAGGTTATTGTTAAGGTTACGTTTAGGGTTAGGGTTAAGTTTATGGGTTATGTTTAGTTCTGGGTAGGGTTAGATTTTAGGTTAGGGTTAAGTTTAGTGTTACAGTTATGGTTAGGGTTACGGTTTGTTTTAGGCGTTGTGGTTGGGTTGAAGGTTAGTTTTAGCGTCAGGGTTGAGTAGGCTTAGGATTATGGTTATGATAAGGTGTTAGGGGTTAGAGGTGTAGTTTATGGTTAGGGTTTCGGTGAGGGTTCTGGTTAGGCATTTTGGTTCTGGTCATGGTTAGGTTTGGTTTAGGGTTAGGGTTAGGTTTATGATTAGGTTTCGGGTTAGTGTTAGATTTAGGGTGAGTGTTTGGTTTAAGGTTTGGGTTAGGCTTTGGTGTTAGGGGTTTGGTTTGGGTTAGGGTTATCGTTAGGGCTTAGGGTTTCAGGTTAGTGTTAGGGCTAGCATTAGGGTTAGTGTTGAGGGATACGTTTAGGGGTTCTGGTGAGGGTTACGGTTAGTTTTACAGTTAAGGTGAGGGTTTAGGGCAAGTCTTATGATTAGGGTTAGAGTTAGAGTTACGGTTAGGTTTAGGGTTAGGTTTAGATGTAGGGTAAGATTTAGGTTTACTTTCAGGTTCAGGGTGAGAGGTAGTGTTCTATTTAGGGTCAAGGTTAGAGTTAGGTTTAGGATTCGGTCTAGGGTTAGGATTAGGATTAGTTTTAGGGTTAAGTTCAGGGCTATTGAAATGCTTAGGTTTAGGGTTACAGGTGGACTAGCATTATACTTAGAGTTAGGTTTAAGGTTAGGGTTTGGGTTAGGTTTAGGTTTACACTTAAGATTAGGATTAGGGTTTGGATGAAGTTTAGGATAGGGTGAGGGTTATTTTTATGGTTTGGGCAAAGTTTGGTTTTGTGTTCAGCTTAGTGTTAAGGTTAGGTTTAGGGTTCGGTTTTGGGTTAGGGGTTATGTTTAGGGTTTGGGTTACGCTTTGGTTTAGGGTTAGTGTGAAGTTTAGGTTAAGGGTGAGGGTTAGGATAAAGGTTAGGATTAGGTTTATGGTAAGGTGTTAGTGGTTGGAGGTGTAGTTTAGGGTTAGGGTTTGGGTGAGGGATCCGGTTAGGAATTGTGGTTCTGGTCATGGTTGGGTTTGGTTTAGGTTTATGATTAGGTTTCGGGTTAGTGTTAGAGTTAGGGTGAAAGTTAGGGTTAAGGTTTGGATTAGGCTTTGGTGTTAGGGGTTAGGGTTTGTGTTAGAGTTAGGGTTATCGTTAGGGCTCAGGGGTTTCAGGTTAGTTTTAGGGTTAAGGTTAGGGATTGCATTAGGGTTAGGTTTGGGGGATACGGTTAGGGGTTAGGGTGAGGGTTACGGTTAGTTTTACAGTTAAAGTGTGGGTTTAGGATAAGTGTTATGATTAGGGTTAGAGTTGGAGTTATTTTTAGGTTTAGGGTTAGGTGTAGGGGAAGATTTAGGTTTAGGTCCAGGTTTAGGGTTAGAGTTAGTGTTCTCTTTAGGGTCAAGGGTGCAGTTAGGGTTAGGTTAGGATTAGGTCTAGGGCTAGGATTAGCTTTAGGGTTAATTTCAGGGCTATTGTAAGGGTTAGGTTTAGGGTTACAGATGGACTAGCGCTATGGTTAGAGGTAGGTTTAAGGTTAGGGTTTGGGTTAGGTTTAGGTTTAAGGTAGTGTTAGAGTTTGGATGAAGTTTAGGATAGGGTGAGGGTTATTTTTATGGTTAGGGTTAGAGTTTGGGTTTGTGTTCAGGTTAGCTTTAAGGCTAGGGTTCAGGTTAGGGTTAGGGGTTATGTTTAGGGTTAGGGTTATGTTTTGGTTTAGGGTTAGTGTGAAGTTTAGGTTAAGGGTGAGGGTTAGGATAAGCGTTAGAGTTAGGGTTAGGATTATAGTTAGTGTTAGAGGTTAGATTTAGGATGCTAATGTTAGGTTTATGGTTAGGGTTGGGTTAATGTTAGAGTTAGGGTTAGATTAGGTTTAATGTTCGTGTTTGGGTTAGGGATAGCATTAGGTTTAGGGTTGGGGATACGGTTAGGGGTTAGGGTGAGGGTTGTGGTTAGGGTGTGGGTTAGGGTTAGGTTTACAGTTAAGGTGAGGGTTTAGGGTAAGTGTTATAGTTAGGGTTCGAGTTCGAGTTTGGGTTAGGTTTAGGGTGAAGTTTCAGTTAATAGTCAGGGTCAGGGTAAGGGTTAGGGTTAAGATTACAGTTAGGGTTAAGTTTAGTGTTAGGGTTAGGGTTAGGGGAGGGGTAAGGTTAGGGTTAAGGCTAGGTTTACGGTAAAGGGTAGGGCTAGGTTAGGGTTAGGTTTAGAGTTAGAGCTAGTACTAGGGTTTAGGGTAAGAGGTAGGGTCAGGTTTAGAGTTTTTGTTAGTTTTAGGGTGGAGTTAAGGTTAAGCTTAGCGTTAGGGTAAGTGTTAGGTTTAGGTCAGGGTTAAGGTTAGGATTAGGGATAGGGTTAGGGTTAGGGAAAGGGTTAGGTGTTCGTGGGAGGGTTAGTGTTAGGTTTACACTTAAGCTGATGGTTTACAGTGTTACGGTTAGGTCAGGGTTGTAGTTAGGGTTAGGATGAGGTTTAAGTTTAGGGCTATATTTAGGGGATAGTTTAGGGTTAGGTTTAGTTTTAGGGTTAAGGTTAGGCTTAGGTTTATCTTGAAATTTATGTTAAGGATGAGGGTTAGGGTTAGCGTTAGGGTTAGGTGTTTGGGTTAAGGTTAGGGTTAGGTTTAGGGTTTGGGTTAGGGTTAGGTGTTTCGGTTAATGTTAGGGTCAGGTTTAGGGTAAGGGTTAGGGTTCGGTTTAGGATCAGGCTTAGGGTTAGGATTAGAATTAGGGTTAGTGGTTAGGGTTAGGCTTAGGGTTAAGGTTAGGTTTAGGCTAAAGATCAGGATTTGATTTCGAGTTAGGTGTTAGTGTTTCGGTTAGGTTTAGGGTAGGGTTATATTTAGGGTTAGGTTAAGAGTTAGATTTATGTTTACAGTTAAGGTGAGGGTTTTGGGTAAGTGTTACATTTAGGGTTAGGGTTAGGTTTAGGGCTAGGGCTAGGGTTAGGTTTAGATTTCGGGTTACCGGTTAGGGTTAGGTTCAAGTTTATGGTAGGGTAAATTTAGGGTTAAGGTTTGGTTAGGGTTAGGGTCAGGGTTAGGATTAGGATTAGGTTTAGGGTGAGGGTTAGGGTCAGAGTTATTGTAAGGGTTAGGTTTGGGGTTACAGGTGGGCCAAGGTTAAGGTTAGGGTCAGGGTTAAAGTTAGGGTGTGCTTTAGATTAGGGATAGGGTGAAGTTTAAGATAGGGTGAGGGTTAGGGTTATGGCTAAGGTTTGCTTGAGTTTTCAGGTTAGTGTTAAGGTTATGTTTAGGGTTAGGAATAAGTTTATGGGTTGTGTTTACTTTTAGGGTTGGGGTAGATTTTAGGTTAGGGTTAAGTTCAGTGTTACGGTTAGGGTTAGGTTTACGGTTTGTGTTAGGCATTGTGGTTGGTGTGAGGATTAGGTTTAGGATTAGGGTTGGGTAGGGTTAGGATTCTGGTTATGGTAAGGTGTTAGGGATTAGAGGAGTAGTTTTGGGTGAGGGCTTGGGTGAGGGTTCCGGTTAGGCATTGTGGTTCTGGTCATGGTTAGGTTTGGTTTAGGGTTAGGGTTAGTTTTATGATTAGGTTTCGGGTTAGTGTTAGAGTTAGGGTTAGGCTTTGGTGCTAGGGGTTATGTTTTGGGTTAGGGTTATCGTTAGGGCTTAGGTTTTCAGGTGAGTGTTAGGGTTAGGGTTAGGGATAGCATTAGGGTTAGCTTTTGGGGGTACGGTTAGGGGTTAGGTGAGGGTTACAGTTAGTATTGCAGTTAAGGTTAGGTTTTAGGGCAAGTGTTAGGATTAGGGTTAGAGTTAGAGTTAGGGTTAGGTTTAGGGTTAGGTGCAGGGTAAGTTTTAGGTTTAAGTCCTGGTTTAGGGTTAGAGTTAGTGTTCTATTTAGGGTCAAGTTTAGAGTTCGGGTTAGGTTTAGGATTAGGTCTATTGTTGGGCTTAGGATTAGGGTTAGGTTCAGAGCTATTGTAAGGCTTAGGTTTAGGGTTACAGATGGACTAGCTTTACGGTTAGAGTTAGGTTTAAGGTTAGGGTTTGGGCTAGGTTTACATTTACGGTTATGGTTAGGGTTAGGATTTGGTTGAAGTTTAGCATAGGCTGAGGGTTACTTTTAGGGTTCGGGCTAGAGTTTGGGTTTGTGTTCAGGTTAGTGTTATGGTTAGATTTAGGGTCCAGTTTAGGGTTAGGGGTTATGTTTAGTGTTAGGGTTAGTTTTAGGTTTAGGGTTAGTGTGAAGTTTAGGTTAAGGGTGAGAGTTAGGGTTAGGGTTAGGATTAGGGTTAGTGTTAGACGTTAGGTTTAGGCTGCTAGTTTTAGGTTTATGGTTAGGGTAGGTTTAAGTTTAGGGTTAATGTTAGGGTTAGTGTTAGATTAGGGTTACTGTTCGTGTTAGGGTTACAGTTAGGGTTAGGGATAGCATTAGGTTTAGGGTTAGGAATATAGTTAGGGGTTAGGGTGAGGGTTGGGGATATGGTGAGGGTTAGGTTTAGGTTTACAGTTAAGGTGAGGGTTTAGGGTAATTGTTACGGTTAGGGTTAGAGTTAGGGTCATGGTGAAGTTTCAGTTAATAGTGGGGTTCAGGGTTAATGTTAGATTTAGGGTTAAGGTTAGTGTTAGGGTTAGGTTTAGGTTAGGGTTAAGGTAGCGGTCAGGTTAGGGTTAAGACTAGGTTTACGGTAAAGTGTAAGGCTAGGTTAGGGTTATGTTTAGAGTTAGTGCTAGGGTTTAGGGTTAGGGTTAAGGTCAGGTTTAGAGTTATTGTTAGGTTTACGGTTAAGGTTAGGGTAGAGTTAAGGTTAAGGTTAAGTTTAAGGTTAGGGTAAGAGTTAGGTTTACGTCAGGTTTAGGGTTAGGATGAGGGATAGGGTTAGGGTTAGGGAAAGGGTTAGGGTTTCGTGTGAGGATTAGTGTTATGTTTACATTAAGCTGATGTTTTTGGGTGTTACAGTAAGGTTTAGGGTTAGAGTTAGGTTAGGTTTAGAGTTAGGGCTAGAGTATGGTGATAGTGCTTTAGGTTTAGGTTTAGGGTGGAATGTAGGTTAAGGATGAGGGTTAGGGTTGGGGTAGGTGTTTGGATTAATGTTAGGGTCAGGTTTAGGGTTTTGGTTTAGAGTTCAGGTTAGATTCAGGGTTAGGGTTAGATTTAGGTTTAGGGTTAGGGTTAGGTTTAGTGTTAGTTTAGCTTAGGGTTAGGGTTTGAATGAAGTTAGGGTAGGTTTAGGGTTATGGTTAGGTTGAAATTTTGGTTAAGTGTGAGGGTTTGGTTTCGGGTTAGGGTTAGTGTTAGGGTTAGTGGTTAAGGTTAGGTTTAGGGTTAAGGTTAGGTTTAGGCTAATCATTAGGGTTAGAGTTAGGGTTAGTGGTTAGTGTTTCAGTTAGGTTTAGGATAGGGTTATAATTAGGGTTAAGTTTAGGGTTACGGTAAGAGTTAGATTTACATTTACAGTTAAGGTGAGGGTTTTGCGTAACTGTTACGGTTAGGGTTAGGGCTAGGTTTAGGGTTAGAGTTGGGTTAGGGGTTAGGTTTAGGTTAAGTTTATGGTAGGCTTAAAGTTAGGGTTAAGGTTAGGTTAGGGTTAGGGTCAGGGTTAGGATTAGAATTAGGTTTCGGGCAAGGGTTAGTGTCAGAGTTATTATAAGGGTTAGGTTTAGGGTTACAGATGGGCCAAGGTTAAGGTTAGGGTTAGGTTTAGGTGTTGTATTATTGTTAAAGTTAGGGTTAGCTTTAGGTTAGGGATAGGGTGAAGTAAAGTAGGGTGAGGGTTAGGGATATGGCTAAGGTTTGGGTTCGTTTTCAGGTTAGTGTTAAGTTTATGTTTAGGGTTAGCGTTAAGTTTATGGGTTCTGTTTAGTTTTAGGGTTAGGGTTAGATTTTAGGTTAGGGTTAAGTTAAGTGTAACAGTTAGGGTTACGATTTGTGTTAGGCATTGTGGTTGGGGTGAGTGTTAGGTTTATGGTTAGGGTTGGGTAGAGTTAGGATTATGGTTATGGTAAGGTGTTAGGGTTTAGAGGTGTAGTTTAGGGTTAGGGTTTGGGTGAGGGTTTCGGTTAGGCATTGTGGTTCTGGTCATGGTTAAGTTTGGTTCAGAGTTAGGGTTAGGTTTATGATTAGGTTTCGGGTTAGTGTTAGAGTTAGTGTGAGGGATAGTGTTAAGGTTTAGGTTAGGTTTTGGTGTTATGTTTTAGGGTTTGCGTTAGGGTTTGCGTTAGAAAGAAAAGAGAATAGCAAGAGGCCTTTTCTCCCCGGCTGCTTTCCCAAGCCCTTCCAGCTAAAACTATGTCGTTGCGCCTCTGGAAGGATCCCTGCACCGTGAAGTAGGTTTTCAGAAGAAGCCCTGCGTTTGCAAGAGCAAATGAGGAATTCGTTGCAGGAAAGAGGAAGGAAAGAAAGTTTCTCTCCCTCTGCCTGCTTTGCTCAGAGGACTGGATGAAGTCAGGGAGTTCTCCCTTTCACTGAGAAACGTGCGGGCTGCTGTTGCCTGTGCGCTCTCTTCTTTGCACAAGAGTCTGCAGTTCCACGCTTTGAACCGTGGAAAGGCGCCGGGCTCTGCTAAGATTTCCCCTGGCGCTTCGTTTGCCCTGGGCCAAAGCGAGCCTTCACAATAGCTGAACGCCAACACTGCATACTCGTTCCACTTCCAGAACAGGGCTACCGCGAGGCAGTTCTCCGGGGGAAAACGGCCCTTCGCGAAGGGCAGATCTGTGGAGCTCATTGCGGGAAAGCGAAAGCAAAGGACGCTTTTCTCCCTCTAACTGCTTTCGTCAGAGGAACGGGGGAAGTCACAGTGTTCTTTCTCTCACTGAGATACACACAATCTGACCTTGCCTCTGAGCTCCGTTGCTGGCAAAGAACTGAAACGGACATACATTCCTGTGGGGAAACACAGGGCTTTGCTAGGATTTCTCTAGGCAGTGTGATTTCCCTGGGCCTCACTGTAGCAACACTATCTCGCCAGGGCAGCACTGCATGGGATTTCCTCTGCCAGGAGAGAGCTGCTGCTTTGTAGTTTGTGCTGGGAAACCTTGCTTTGGCAAGTGCCAATTGACCGCATTCAGGCAGAAAGAAAAGAGAATCGCAAGAGGCCTTTTCTCCCCGGCTGCTCTGCCAATCCCTTCCAGCTAAAACTATGTCGTTGCTCCTCTGGAAGGATCCCTGCACCGTGACGTAGTTTTTTTTTTTTTTTTTTTTTGTTCTTTTCAGGTTTACTATTTCTCAAGATCTTATAATAGTGGTCTTATACAATATTTGTCCTTTTGCCTCTGACTAATTTCGGTCAGCATAATGCCTTCCAAGTTCCTCCATGTTATGAAATGTTTCAGAGATTCGTCACTGTTCTTTATCGATGCGTAGTATTCCATTGTGTGAATATACCACAATTTATTTAACCATTCATCCGTTGATGGACACCTTGGTTGCTTCCAACTTTTTGCTATTGTAAACAGAGCTGCAATAAACATGGGTGTGCATATATCTGTTTGTATGAAGGCTCTTGTATCTCTAGGGTATATTCCTAGGAGTGGGATTTCTGGCTTGTATGGTAGTTCTATTTCTAACTGTTTAAGATAACGCCAGGTAGATTTCCAAAGTGGTTGTACCATTTTACATTCCCACCAGCAGTGTATGAGAGTTCCAATCTCTCCGCAGCCTCTCCAACATTTATTATTTTGTGTTTTTTGGATTAATGCCAGCCTTGCTGGTGTGAGATGGAATCTCATCGTAGTTTTAATTTGCATTTCTCTAATGGCTAATGATCGAGAGCATTTTCTCATGTATCTGTTGGCTGCCTGAATATCTTCTTTAGAGAAATGTGTGTTCATATCCTTTGCCCACTTCTTGATTGGGTTGTTTGTCTTTTTGTGGTTGAGTTTTGCCAGAATCATGTAGATTTTAGAGATCAGGCGCTGGTCGGAGATGTCATAGCTGAAAATTCTTTCCCAATCTGTAGGTGGTCTTTTTACTCGTTTGGTGAAGTCTTTAGATGAGCATAGGTGTTTGATTTTTAGGAGCTCCCAGTTATCGGGTTTCTCTTCATCATTTTTGGTAATGTTTTGTATTCTGTTTATACCTTGTATTAAGGCTCCTAGGGTTGTCCCAATTTTTTCTTCCATGATCTTTATCGTTTTAGTCTTTATGTTTAGGTCTTTGATCCACTTGGAGTTAGTTTTT
This sequence comes from Loxodonta africana, assembly GCF_030014295.1. NCBI lineage: Eukaryota > Metazoa > Chordata > Mammalia > Proboscidea > Elephantidae > Loxodonta > Loxodonta africana. The sequence goes on along the minus strand of NW_026974831.1, from coordinate 1,219,160 downwards.
GTGCATGGTGTGAGGTATGGGTCCTGTTTCATTTTTTTGCAAATGGATATCCAGTTATGCCAGCACCATTTGTTAAAAAGGCTGTCTTTTCCCCAGTTAATTGACACTGGTCCTTTGTCAAATATCAGCTGCTCATACGTGGATGGATCTATGTCTGGGTTCTCAATTCTGTTCCATTGGTCTATGTGTCTGTTGTTGTACCAATACCAGGCTGTTTTGACTACTGTGGCTGTATAATAGGTTCTGAAGTCAGGTAAGGTGAGGCCTCCCACTTTCTTCTTCTTTTTCAGTAGTGCTTTGCTTATCCGGGGCTTCTTTCCCTTCCATATGAAATTGGTGATTTGTTTCTCTATCCCCTTAAAATATGACATTGGAATTTGGATCGGAAGTGCGTTAAATGTATAGATGGCTTTTGGTAGAATAGACATTTTTACTATGTTAAGTCTTCCTATCCATGAGCAAGGTATGTTTTTCCACTTAAGTATGTCCTTTTGAATTTCTTGTAGTAGAGCTTTGTAGTTTTCTTTGTATAGGTCTTTTACATCCTTGGTAAGATTTATTCCTAAGTATCTTATCTTCTTGGGGGCTACTGTGAATGGTATTGATTTGGTTATTTCCTCTTCGGTGTTCTTTTTGTTGATGTAGAGGAATCCAAGTGATTTTTGTATGTTTATTTTATACCCTGAGACTCTGCCAAACTCTTCTATTAGTTTCAGTAGTTTTCTGGAGGATTCCTTAGGGTTTTCTGTGTATATAATCATGTCATCTGCAAATAGTGATAACTTTACTTCTTCCTTGCCAATCCGGATACCTTTTATTTCTTTGTCTAGCCTGATTGCCCTGGCTAAGACTTCCAACACGATGTTGAATAAGAGTGGTGATAAAGGGCATCCTTGTCTGGTTCCCGTTCTCAAGGGAAATGCTTTCAGGTTCTCTCCATTTAGAGTGATATTGGCTGTTGGCTTTGCATAGATGCCCTTTATTACGTTGAGGAATTTTCCTTCAATTCCTATTTTGGTAAGAGTTTTTATCATGAATGGGTGTTGAACTTTGTCAAATGCCTTTTCTGCATCAATTGATAAGATCATGTGGTTTTTGTCTTTTGTTTTATTTATGTGATGGATTACATTAATGGTTTTTCTGATATTAAACCAGCCTTGCATACCTGGTATAAATCCCACTTGATCAGGGAGAATTATTTTTTTGATGTGTCGTTGGATTCTATTGGCTAGAATTTTGTTGAGGATTTTTGCATCAATGTTCATGAGGGATATAGGTCTATAATTTTCTTTTTTTGTAATGTCTTTACCTGGTTTTGGTATCAGGGAGATGGTGGCTTCATAGAATGAGTTGGGTAGTATTCCGTCATTTTCTATGCTTTGGAATACCTTTAGTAGTAGTGGTGTTAACTCTTCTCTGAAAATTTGGTAGAACTCTGCAGTGAAGCCGTCCGGGCCAGGACTTTTTTTTGTTGGGAGTTTTTTGATTACCGTTTCAATCTCTTTTTTTGTTATGGGTCTATTTAGTTGTTCTACTTCTGAATGTGTTAGTTTAGGTAGGTAGTGTTTTTCCAGGAATTCATCCATTTCTTCTAGGTTTTCAAATTTGTTAGAGTACAATTTTTCATAATAATCTGAAATGATTCTTTTAATTTCGTTTGGTTCTGTTGTGATGTGGTCCTTCTCATTTCTTATTCGGGTTATTTGTTTCCTTTCCTGTATTTCTTTAGTCAGTCTAGCCAATGGTTTATCAATTTTGTTAATTTTTTCAAAGAACCAGCTTTTGGCTTTGTTAATTCTTTCGATTGTTTTTCTGTTCTCTAATTCATTTAGTTCAGCTCTAATTTTTATTATTTGTTTTCTTCTGGTGCCTGATGGATTCTTTTGTTGCTCACTTTCTATTTGTTCAAGTTGTAGGGACAGTTCTCTGATTTTGGCTCTTTCTTCTTTTTGTATGTGTGCATTTATTGATATAAATTGGCCTCTGAGCACTGCTTTTGCTGTGTCCCAGAGGTTTTGATAGGAAGTATTTTCATTCTCGTTGCTTTCTATGAATTTCCTTATTCCCTCCTTGATGTCTTCTATAACCCAGTCTTTTTTCAGGAGGGTATTGTTCATTTTCCAAGTATTTGATTTCTTTTCCCTCGTTTTTCTGTTATTGATCTCTAGTTTTATTGCCTTGTGGTCTGAGAAGATGCTTTGTAATATTTCGATGTTTTGGACTCTGCAAAGGTTTGTTTTATGACCTAATATGTGGTCTATTCTAGAGAATGTTCCATGTGCGCTGGAAAAAAAAGTATACTTTGCAGCAGTTGGGTGGAGAGTTCTGTATAAGTCAATGAGGTCAAGTTGGTTGATTGTTGTAATTAGATCTTCCGTGTCTCTGTTGAGCTTCTTACTGGATGTCCTGTCCTTCTCCGAAAGTGGTGTGTTGAAGTCTCCTACTATAATTGTGGAGGTATCTATCTCGCTTTTCAGTTCTGTTAAAATTTGATTTATGTATCTTGCAGCCCTGTCATTGGGTGCATAAATATTTAATATGGTTATGTCTTCCTGATCAATTGTCCCTTTTATCATTATATAGTGTCCTTCTTTATCCTTTGTGGTGGATTTAAGTCTAAAGTCTATTTTGTCAGAAATTAATATTGCTACTCCTCTTCTCTTTTGCTTATTGTTTGCTTGATATACTTTTTTCCATCCTTTGAGTTTTAGTTTGTTTGTGTCTCTAAGTCTAAGGTGTGTCTCTTGTAGGCAGCATATAGATGGATCGTGTTTCTTTATCCAGTCTGTGACTCTCTGTCTCTTTATTGGTGCATTTAGTCCATTTACATTCAGGGTAATTATAGATAAATAAGTTTTTAGTGCTGTCATTTTGATGCCTTTTTATGTGTGTTGTTGACAATTTCATTTTTCCACACACTTTTTTGTGCTGAGGCGTTTTTTTTAGTAAATTGTGAGACCCTCATTTTCATAGTGTTTGACTTTATGTTAGTTGAGTCGTTACGTTTTTCTTGGTTTTTGTCTTGAGATATAGAGTTGTTATGCCTTTTTGTGGTTACCTCATTATATACCCCTATTTTTCTAAGTAAAAACCTAACTTGTGTTGTTCTATATCGCCTTGTATCACTCTCCATATGGCAGTTCAATGCCTCCTGTATTTAGTCCCTCTTTTTGATTATTGTGATCTTTTACCTATTGACTTCCATGATTCCCTGTTATGTGTATTTTTTTTAATTAATCTTAATTTGTTTGTTTTTGTGATTTCCCTATTTGAGTTGATATCAGGACGTTCTGTTTTGTGACCTTGTGTTGTGCTGATATCTGATATTATTGGTTCTGTGACCAAACAATATCCTTTAGCATTTCTTGTAGCTTTGGTTTGGTTTTTGCAAATTCTCTAAACTTGTGTTTGTCTGTAAATATCTTAATTTCGCCTTCATATTTCAGAGAGAGTTTTGCTGGATATATGATCCTTGGTTGGCAGTTTTTCTCCTTCAGTGTTCTGTATATGTCATCCCACTCCCTTCTTGCCTGCATGGTTTCTGCTGAGTAGTCAGAACATATTCTTATTGATTCTCCCTTGAAGGAAACCTTTCTTTTCTCCCTGGCTGCTTTTAAAATTTTCTGTTTATCTTTGGTTTTGGTGAGTTTGATGATAATATGTCTTGGTGTTTTTCTTTTTGTATCAATCTTAAATGGGGTTCGATGAGCATCTTGGATAGATATCCTTTCGTCTTTCATGATGTCAGGGAAGTTTTCTGTCAGAAGTTCTTCAACTATTTTCTCTGTGTTTTCTGTCCCCCCTCCCTGTTCTGGGACTCCAATCATCCGCAGGTTATCCTTCTTGATAGAGTCCCACATAATTCTTAGGGTTTCTTCATTTTTTTTAATTCTTTTATCTGATTTTTTTCCAGCTATGTTGGTGTTGATTCCCTGGTCCTCCAGATGTCCCAGTCTGCATTCTAATTGCTCGAGTCTGCTCCTCTGACTTCCTAGTGTGTTGTCTAATTCTGTTATTTTATTGTTAATCTTTTGGATTTCTACATGTTGTCTCTCTATGGATTCTTGCAACTTATTAATTTTTCCAGTATGTTCTTGAATAATCTTTTTGAGTTCTTCAACAGTTTTATCAGTGTGTTCCTTGGCTTTTTCTGCAGATATCCTAATTTCATTTGTGATATCATTAAGCATTCTGTAAATTAGTTTTTTATATTCTGTATCTGATAATTCCAAAATTGTATCTTCATTTGGGAAAGATTTTGATTCTTTTGTTTGGGGGGTTGGAGAAGCTGTCACGGTCTGCTTCTTTAAGTGGTTTGATATGGATTGTTGTCTCCGAGCCATCACTGGGAAACTAGTTTTTCCAGAAAATCCGCTAAAAAAAAACTGCAGTCAGATCCCTATCAGAGTTCTCCCTCTGGCTCAGGCTATTCAGATGTTAATGAAGCCGCCTGGGGAGGGTGGGGGAGGGAACAGAGAGATAGGAGAGTAGCACCTCAGAATATAGCCAGAGTTGCTTGTCTTGCTTGGAATGACTGTTATATCTGAGATTCCCGCGGGCGCGTCGCGTATGTGTGCTGGCTGTGTGGAGATTGCCCCCAGGGGGTCTGGCCCGCTGGAGTCACGGTCAGATCCTCCGTTTCCAGCCCCACGCCCAGCGTCAAGGCTCCCCTACTGGGACGGTGCACTCTCAACTCCAAAATCAGTCGCTGCCTCCCGGGGACTTCTCGTCCCTCCAGCCGCGTGGCCGTGCCGCCCTCGTGAACCAGGTGGGCCCCCTCCCGGGGTTAGTTCAGATGGGTGGAGTAGCTCCCCGTGCTTGTGCCGCGACCAAGTGTCCCGGCTGGAACGCTGTTCTCCCCACTCCAGTACCAGTCGCTGCCTCCCGGGGACTTCTCCTACCGGCTGCGTCCCACGCCGCCCGCGCGACCCGGCTGGTCCCCTTCCCGGGGTTAGTTCAGGGGGTGGAGCAACTCTCCGTGTTTATGGCGTACCTGCGAGCAGTCCAAATCCCTGTGGGACGGTTCCCCGGCTCGGATGCTGCTCTTTCTGCTCCAAGATCAGTCACTGCCTCCCGGGGACTTCTCCTACCGGCTGCGTCCCACGCCGCCCGTGGAACCGGCTGGTCCCTCTCCCGGGGTTAGTTCAGGGGGGGTGGAGCAGGTCTCTGTGCTTGTGCCATACCTGACTGGTACGCTGGCTCCAGGCTCTGGAAACAATCGCTGCTTCCCTGTATTAGTTCGTTCTCCGTCTCTAAATCTGTGTTTGTTGTTCAGGGTTCATAGATTGTTATGTATGTGATCGATTCACTTGTTTTTCCGTGTCTTTGTTGTAAGAGGGATCCGAGGTAACGTCTGCCTAGTCCGCCATCTTGGCTCCGCCTCTATTTTTCTCCTGACGTAGTTTTTTAGAAGAAGCCTTGCGATTGCAAGAGCAAATGAGGAATTCATTGCAGGAAAGAGGAAGGAAAGAAAGTTTCTCTCCTTCTGCCTGCTTTGCTCAGAGGACTGGATGAAGTCAGGGAGTTCTCCCTTTCACTGAGAAACGTGCAGGCTGCTGTTGCCTGTGCGCTCTCTTCTTTGCAAAAGAGTCTGCAGTTCCACGCTTTGAACCGTGGAAAGGCGCCGGGCTCTGCTAAGATTTCCCCCGGCGCTTCGTTTGCCCTGGGCCAAAGCGAGCCTTCACAATAGCTGAACGCCAACACTACATACTCGTTCCACTTCCAGAACAGGGCTACCGCGAGGCAGTTCTCCGGGGGAAAACGGCCCTTCGCGAAGGGCAGATCTGTGGAGCTCATTGCGGGAAAGCGAAAGCAAAGGACGCTTTTCTCCCTCTAACTGCTTTCGTCAGAGGAACGGAGGAAGTCACAGTGTTCTTTCTCTCACTGAGATACACACAATCTGACGTTGCCTCTGAGCTCCGTTGTTGGCAAAGAACTGAAACGGACATACATTCCTGTGGGGAAACACAGGGCTTTGCTAGGATTTCTCTAGGCAGTGTGTTTTCCCTGGGCCTCACTGTAGCAACACTATCTCGCCAGGGCAGCACTGCATGGGATTTCCTCTGCCAGGAGAGAGCTGCTGCTTTGTAGTTTGTGCTGGGAAACCTTGCTTTGGCAAGTGCCAATTGACCGCATTCGGGCAGAAAGAAAAGAGAACAGCAAGAGGCCTTTTCTCCCCGGCTGCTCAGCCAAGCCCTTCCAGCTAAAACTATTTCGTTGCTCCTCTGGATGGATCCCTGCACCGTGACGTAGTTTTTTAGAAGAAGCCTTGCGATTGCAAGAGCAAATGAGGAATTCGTTGCAGGAAAGAGGAAGGAAAGAAAGTTTCTCTCCCTCTGCCTGCTTGCTCAGAGGACTGGATGAAGTCAGGGAGTTCTCCCTTTCACTGAGAAACGTGCGGGCTGCTGTTGCCTGTGCGCTCTCTTCTTTGCACAAGAGTCTGCAGTTCCACGCTTTGAACCGTGGAAAGGCGCTGGGCTCTGCTAAGACTTCCCCCGGAGCTTCATTTGCCCTGGGCCAAAGCGAGCCTTCACATTAGCTGAACGCTAACACTGCATACTCGTTCCACTTCCAGAACAGGGCTTCCGCGAGGCAGTTCTCCGGGGGAAAACGGCCCTTCGCGAAGGGCAGATCTGTGGAGCTCATTGCGGGAAAGCGAAAGCAAAGGACGCTTTTCTCCCTCTAACTGCTTTCGTCAGAGGAACCGGGGAAGTCACAGTGTTCTTTCTCTCACTGAAATACACACAATCTGACCTTGCCTCTGAGCTCCGTTGTTGGCAAAGAACTGAAACGGACATACATTCCTGTGGGGAAACACAGGGCTTTGCTAGGATTTCTCTAGGCAGTGTGTTTTCCCTGGGCCTCACTGTAGCAACACTATCTCGCAAGGGCAACACTGAATGGGATTTCCTCTGCCAGCAGAGAGCTGCTGCTTTGTAGTTTGTGCTGGGAAACCTTGCCTTGGCAGGTGCCAATTGACCGCAATCGGGCAGAAAGAAAAGAAAATAGCAAGAGGCCTTTTCTCCCCGGCTGCTCTGCCAATCACTTCCAGCTAAAACTATTTCGTTGCTCCTCTGGATGGATCCCTGCACCGTGACGTAGTTTTTTAGAAGAAGCCTTGCGATTGCAAGAGCAAATGAGGAATTCGTTGCAGGAAAGAGGAAGGAAAGAAAGTTTCTCTCCCTCTGCCTGCTTGCTCAGAGGACTGGATGAAGTCAGGGAGTTCTCCCTTTCACTGAGAAAGGTGCGGGCTGCTGTTGCCTGTGCGCTCTCTTCTTTGCACAAGAGTCTGCAGTTCCACGCTTTGAACCGTGGAAAGGCGCCGGGCTCTGCTAAGATTTCCCCCAGCGCTTCGTTTGCCCTGGGCCAAAGCGAGCCTTCGCATTAGCTGAACGCTAACACTGCATACTCGTTCCACTTCCAGAACAGGGCTACCGCGAGGCAGTTCTCCGGGGGAAAACGGCCCTTCGCGAAGGGCAGATCTGTGGAGCTCATTGCGGGAAAGCGAAAGCAAAGGACGCTTTTCTCCCAATAACTGCTTTCGTCAGAGGAACCGGGGAAGTCACAGTGTTCTTTCTCTCACTGAGATACACACAATCTGACCTTGCCTCTGAGCTCCGTTGTTGGCAAAGAACTGAAACGGACATACATTCCTGTGGGGAAACACAGGGCTTTGCTAGGATTTCTCTAGGCAGTGTGTTTTCCCTGGGCCTCACTGTAGCAACACTATCTCGCAAGGGCAACACTGAATGGGATTTCCTCTGCCAGCAGAGAGCTGCTGCTTTGTAGTTTGTGCTGGGAAACCTTGCCTTGGCAGGTGCCAATTGACCGCATTCGGGCAGAAAGAAAAGAAAATAGCAAGAGGCCTTTTCTCCCCGGCTGCTCTGCCAATCACTTCCAGCTAAAACTATTTCGTTGCTCCTCTGGATGGATCCCTGCACCGTGACGTAGTTTTTTAGAAGAAGCCTTGCGATTGCAAGAGCAAATGAGGAATTCGTTGCAGGAAAGAGGAAGGAAAGAAAGTTTCTCTCCTTCTGCCTGCTTTGCTCAGAGGACTGGATGAAGTCAGGGAGTTCTCCCTTTCACTGAGAAAGGTGCGGGCTGCTGTTGCCTGTGCGCTCTCTTCTTTGCAAAAGAGTCTGCAGTTCCACGCTTTGAACCGTGGAAAGGCGCCGGGCTCTGCTAAGATTTCCCCCGGCGTTTCGTTTGCCCTGGGCCAAAGCGAGCCTTCACAATAGCTGAACGCCAACACTGCATACTCGTTCCACTTCCAGAACAGGGCTACCGCGAGGCAGTTCTCCGGGGGAAAACGGCCCTTCGCGAAGGGCAGATCTGTGGAGCTCATTGCGAGAAAGCGAAAGCAAAGGACGCTTTTCTCCCTCTAACTGCTTTCGTCAGAGGAACGGGGGAAGTCACAGTGTTCTTTCTCTCACTGAGATACACACAATCTGACGTTGCCTCTTTGCTCCGTTGCTGGCAAAGAACTGAAACGGACATACATTCCTGTGGGGAAACACAGGGCTTTGCTAGGATTTCTCTAGGCAGTGTGTTTTCCCTGGGCCTCACTGTAGCAACACTATCTCGCAAGGGCAACACTGAATGGGATTTCCTCTGCCAGCAGAGAGCTGCTGCTTTGTAGTTTGTGCTGGGAAACCTTGCCTTGGCAGGTGCCAATTGACCGCATTCGGGCAGAAAGAAAAGAAAATAGCAAGAGGCCTTTTCTCCCCGGCTGCTCTGCCAATCACTTCCAGCTAAAACTATTTCGTTGCTCCTCTGGATGGATCCCTGCACCGTGACGTAGTTTTTTAGAAGAAGCCTTGCGATTGCAAGAGCAAATGAGGAATTCGTTGCAGGAAAGAGGAAGGAAAGAAAGTTTCTCTCCTTCTGCCTGCTTTGCTCAGAGGACTGGATGAAGTCAGGGAGTTCTCCCTTTCACTGAGAAACGTGCAGGCTGCTGTTGCCTGTGCGCTCTCTTCTTTGCAAAAGAGTCTGCTGTTCCACGCTTTGAACCGTGGAAAGGCGCCGGGCTCTGCTAAGATTTCCCCCGGCGCTTCGTTTGCCCTGGGCCAAAGCGAGCCTTCACAATAGCTGAACGCCAACACTACATACTCGTTCCACTTCCAGAACAGGGCTACCGCGAGGCAGTTCTCCGGGGGAAAACGGCCCTTCGCGAAGGGCAGATCTGTGGAGCTCATTGCGGGAAAGCGAAAGCAAAGGACGCTTTTCTCCCTCTAACTGCTTTCGTCAGAGGAACGGGGGAAGTCACAGTGTTCTTTCTCTCACTGAGATACACACAATCTGACGTTGCCTCTGAGCTCCGTTGCTGGCAAAGAACTGAAACGGACATACATTCCTGTAGGGAAACACAGGGCTTTGCTAGGATTTCTCTAGGCAGTGTGTTTTCCCTGGGCCTCACTGTACCAACACTATCTCGCCAGGGCAGCACTGCATGGAATTTCCTCTGCCAGGAGAGAGCTGCTGCTTTGTAGTTTGTGCTGGGAAACCTTGCTTTGGCAAGTGCCAATTGACCGCATTCGGGCAGAAAGAAAAGAGAACAGCAAGAGGCCTTTTCTCCCCGGCTGCTCAGCCAAGCCCTCCCAGCTAAAACTATGTCGTTGCTCCTCTGGAAGAATCCCTGCACCGTGACGTAGTTTTTCAGAAGAAGCCTTGCGTTTGCAAGAGCAAATGAGGAATTCGTTGCAGGAAAGAGGAAGGAAAGAAAGTTTCTCTCCTTCTGCCTGCTTTGCTCAGAGGACTGGATGAAGTCAGGGAGTTCTCCCTTTCACTGAGAAACGTGCAGGCTGCTGTTGCCTGTGCGCTCTCTTCTTTGCAAAAGAGTCTGCAGTTCCACGCTTTGAACCGTGGAAAGGCGCCGGGCTCTGCTAAGATTTCCCCCAGCGCTTCGTTTGCCCTGGGCCAAAGCGAGCCTTCGCATTAGCTGAACGCTAACACTGCATACTCGTTCCACTTCCAGAACAGGGCTACCGCGAGGCAGTTCTCCGGGGGAAAACGGCCCTTCGCGAAGGGCAGATCTGTGGAGCTCATTGCGGGAAAGCGAAAGCAAAGGACGCTTTTCTCCCAATAACTGCTTTCGTCAGAGGAACCGGGGAAGTCACAGTGTTCTTTCTCTCACTGAGATACACACAATCTGACCTTGCCTCTGAGCTCCGTTGTTGGCAAAGAACTGAAACGGACATACATTCCTGTGGGGAAACACAGGGCTTTGCTAGGATTTCTCTAGGCAGTGTGTTTTCCCTGGGCCTCACTGTAGCAACACTATCTCGCAAGGGCAACACTGAATGGGATTTCCTCTGCCAGCAGAGAGCTGCTGCTTTGTAGTTTGTGCTGGGAAACCTTGCCTTGGCAGGTGCCAATTGACCGCATTCGGGCAGAAAGAAAAGAAAATAGCAAGAGGCCTTTTCTCCCCGGCTGCTCTGCCAATCACTTCCAGCTAAAACTATTTCGTTGCTCCTCTGGATGGATCCCTGCACCGTGACGTAGTTTTTTAGAAGAAGCCTTGCGATTGCAAGAGCAAATGAGGAATTCGTTGCAGGAAAGAGGAAGGAAAGAAAGTTTCTCTCCTTCTGCCTGCTTTGCTCAGAGGACTGGATGAAGTCAGGGAGTTCTCCCTTTCACTGAGAAACGTGCAGGCTGCTGTTGCCTGTGCGCTCTCTTCTTTGCAAAAGAGTCTGCTGTTCCACGCTTTGAACCGTGGAAAGGCGCCGGGCTCTGCTAAGATTTCCCCCGGCGCTTCGTTTGCCCTGGGCCAAAGCGAGCCTTCACAATAGCTGAACGCCAACACTACATACTCGTTCCACTTCCAGAACAGGGCTACCACGAGGCAGTTCTCCGGGGGAAAACGGCCCTTCGCGAAGGGCAGATCTGTGGAGCTCATTGCGGGAAAGCGAAAGCAAAGGACGCTTTTCTCCCTCTAACTGCTTTCGTCAGAGGAACGGGGGAAGTCACAGTGTTCTTTCTCTCACTGAGATACACACAATCTGACGTTGCCTCTGAGCTCCGTTGCTGGCAAAGAACTGAAACGGACATACATTCCTGTAGGGAAACACAGGGCTTTGCTAGGATTTCTCTAGGCAGTGTGTTTTCCCTGGGCCTCACTGTACCAACACTATCTCGCCAGGGCAGCACTGCATGGAATTTCCTCTGCCAGGAGAGAGCTGCTGCTTTGTAGTTTGTGCTGGGAAACCTTGCTTTGGCAAGTGCCAATTCACCGCTTTCGGGCAGAAAGAAAAGAGAACAGCAAGAGGCCTTTTCTCCCCGGCTACTCAGCCAAGCCCTTCCAGCTAAAACTATGTCGTTGCTCCTCTGGAAGAATCCCTGCACCGTGACGTAGTTTTTCAGAAGAAGCCTTGCGTTTGCAAGAGCAAATGAGGAATTCGTTGCAGGAAAGAGGAAGGAAAGAAAGTTTCTCTCCTTCTGCCTGCTTTGCTCAGAGGACTGGATGAAGTCAGGGAGTTCTCCCTTTCACTGAGAAAGGTGCGGGCTGCTGTTGCCTGTGCGCTCTCTTCTTTGCAAAAGAGTCTGCAGTTCGACGCTTTGAACCGTGGAAAGGCGCTGGGCTCTGCTAAGATTTCCCCCGGCGCTTCGTTTGCCCTGGGCCAAAGCGAGCCTTCCCATTAGCTGAACGCTAACACTGCATACTCGTTCCACTTCCAGAACAGGGCTACCGCGAGGCAGTTCTCCGGGGGAAAACGGCCCTTCGCGAAGGGCAGATCTGTCGAGCTCATTGCGGGAAAGCGAAAGCAAAGGACGCTTTTCTCCCTCTAACTGCTTTCGTCAGAGGAACGGGGGAAGTCACAGTGTTCTTTCTCTCACTGAGATACACACAATCTGACGTTGCCTCTGAGCTCCGTTGCTGGCAAAGAACTGAAACGGACATACATTCCTGTGGGGAAACACAGGGCTTTGCTAGGATTTCTCTAGGCAGTGTGTTTTCCCTGGGCCTCACTGTACCAACACTATCTCGCCAGGGCAGCACTGCATGGAATTTCCTCTGCCAGGAGAGAGCTGCTGCTTTGTAGTTTGTGCTGGGAAACCTTGCTTTGGCAAGTGCCAATTGACCGCATTCGGGCAGAAAGAAAAGAGAACAGCAAGAGGCCTTTTCTCCCCGGCTGCTCAGCCAAGCCCTTCCAGCTAAAACTATGTCGTTGCTCCTCTGGAAGTATCCCTGCACCGTGACGTAGTTTTTCAGAAGAAGCCTTGCGTTTGCAAGAGCAAATGAGGAATTCGTTGCAGGAAAGAGGAAGGAAAGAAAGTTTCTCTCCTGCCTGCTTTGCTCAGAGGACTGGATGAAGTCAGGGAGTTCTCCCTTTCACTGAGAAACGTGCAGGCTGCTGTTGCCTGTGCGCTCTCTTCTTTGCAAAAGAGTCTGGAGTTCCACGCTTTGAACCGTGGAAAGGCGCCGGGCTCTGCTAAGATTTCCCCGGGCGCTTCGTTTGCCCTGGGCCAAAGCGAGCCTTCACATTAGCTGAACGCTAACACTGCATACTCGTTCCACTTCCAGAACAGGGCTACCGCGAGGCAGTTCTCCGGGAGAAAACGGCCCTTCGCGAAGGGCAGATCTGTCGAGCTCAGTGCGGGAAAGCGAAAGCAAAGGACGCTTTTCTCCCTCTAACTGCTTTCGTCAGAGGAACGGGGGAAGTCACAGTGTTCTTTCTCTCACTGAGATACACACAATCTGACCTTGCCTCTGAGCTCCGTTGTTGGGAGAGAACTGAAACGGACATACATTCCTGTGCGGAAACACAGGGCTTTGCTAGGATTTCTCTAGGCAGTGTGTTTTCCCTGGGCCTCACTGTAGCAACACTATCTCGCAAGGGCAACACTGAATGGGATTTCCTCTTCATGAGAGAGCTGCTGCTTTGTAGTTTGTGCTGGGAAACCTTGCCTTGGCAGGTGCCAATTGACCGCATTCGGGCAGAAAGAAAAGAAAATAGCAAGAGGCCTTTTCTCCCCGGCTGCTCTGCCAATCACTTCCAGCTAAAACTATTTCATTGCTCCTCTGGATGGATCCCTGCACCGTGACGTAGTTTTTTAGAAGAAGCCTTGCGATTGCAAGAGCAAATGAGGAATTCGTTGCAGGAAAGAGGAAGGAAAGAAAGTTTCTCTCCTTCTGCCTGCTTTGCTCAGAGGACTGGATGAAGTCAGGGAGTTCTCCCTTTCACTGAGAAAGGTGCGGGCTGCTGTTGCCTGTGCGCTCTCTTCTTTGCAAAAGAGTCTGCAGTTCCACGCTTTGAACCGTGGAAAGGCGCCGGGCTCTGCTAAGATTTCCCCCGGCGCTTCGTTTGCCCTGGGCCAAAGCGAGCCTTCACAATAGCTGAACGCCAACACTGCATACTCCTTCCACTTCCAGAACAGGGCTACCGCGAGGCAGTTCTCCGGGGGAAAATGGCCCTTCGCGAAGGGCAGATCTGTGGAGCTCATTGCGAGAAAGCGAAAGCAAAGGACGCTTTTCTCCCTGTAACTGCTTTCGTCAGAGGAACGGGGGAAGTCACAGTGTTCTTTCTCTCACTGAGATACACACAATCTGACGTTGCCTCTGAGCTCCGTTGCTGGCAAAGAACTGAAACGGACATACATTCCTGTGGGGAAACACAGGGCTTTGCTAGGATTTCTCTAGGCAGTGTGTTTTCCCTGGGCCTCACTGTAGCAACACTATCTCGCCAGGGCAGCACTGCATGGGATTTCCTCTGCCAGGAGAGAGCTGCTGCTTTGTAGTTTGTGCTGGGAAACCTTGCTTTGGCAAGTGCCAATTCACCGCATTCGGGCAGAAAGAAAAGAGAACAGCAAGAGGCCTTTTCTCCCCGGCTACTCAGCCAAGCCCTTCCAGCTAAAACTATGTCGTTGCTCCTCTGGAAGAATCCCTGCACCGTGACGTAGTTTTTCAGAAGAAGCCTTGCGTTTGCAAGAGCAAATGAGGAATTCGTTGCAGGAAAGAGGAAGGAAAGAAAGTTTCTCTCCTTCTGCCTGCTTTGCTCAGAGGACTGGATGAAGTCAGGGAGTTCTCCCTTTCACTGAGAAAGGTGCGGGCTGCTGTTGCCTGTGCACTCTCTTCTTTGCAAAAGAGTCTGCAGTTCCACGCTTTGAACCGTGGAAAGGCCCCGGGCTCTGCTAAGATTTCCCCCGGCGCTTCGTTTGCCCTGGGCCAAAGCGAGCCTTCACAATAGCTGAACGCCAACACTGCATACTCGTTCCACTTCCAGAACAGGGCTACCGCGAGGCAGTTCTCCGGGGGAAAACGGCCCTTCGCGAAGGGCAGATCTGTGGAGCTCATTGCGGGAAAGCGAAAGCAAAGGACGCTTTTCTCCCTGTAACTGCTTTCGTCAGAGGAACGGGGGAAGTCACAGTGTTCTTTCTCTCACTGAGATACACACAATCTGACGTTGCCTCTGAGCTCCGTTGTTGGGAAAGAACTGAAACGGACATACATTAATGTGGGGAAACACAGGGCTTTGCTAGGATTTCTCTAGGCAGTGTGTTTTCCCTGGGCCTCACTGTAGCAACACTATCTCGCAAGGGCAACACTGAATGGGATTTCCTCTGCCAGCAGAGAGCTGCTGCTTTGTAGTTTGTGCTGGGAAACCTTACCTTGGCAGGTGCCAATTGACCGCATTCGGGCAGAAAGAAAAGAGAACAGCAAGAGGCCTTTTCTCCCCGGCTACTCAGCCAAGCCCTTCCAGCTAAAACTATGTCGTTGCTCCTCTGGAAGAATCCCTGCACCGTGACGTAGTTTTTCAGAAGAAGCCTTGCGTTTGCAAGAGCAAATGAGGAATTCGTTGCAGGAAAGAGGAAGGAAAGAAAGTTTCTCTCCTTCTGCCTGCTTTGCTCAGAGGACTGGATGAAGTCAGGGAGTTCTCCCTTTCACTGAGAAAGGTGCGGGCTGCTGTTGCCTGTGCACTCTCTTCTTTGCAAAAGAGTCTGCAGTTCCACGCTTTGAACCGTGGAAAGGCCCCGGGCTCTGCTAAGATTTCCCCCGGCGCTTCGTTTGCCCTGGGCCAAAGCGAGCCTTCACAATAGCTGAACGCCAACACTGCATACTCGTTCCACTTCCAGAACAGGGCTACCGCGAGGCAGTTCTCCGGGGGAAAACGGCCCTTCGCGAAGGGCAGATCTGTGGAGCTCATTGCGGGAAAGCGAAAGCAAAGGACGCTTTTCTCCCTGTAACTGCTTTCGTCAGAGGAACGGGGGAAGTCACAGTGTTCTTTCTCTCACTGAGATACACACAATCTGACGTTGCCTCTGAGCTCCGTTGTTGGGAAAGAACTGAAACGGACATACATTAATGTGGGGAAACACAGGGCTTTGCTAGGATTTCTCTAGGCAGTGTGTTTTCCCTGGGCCTCACTGTAGCAACACTATCTCGCAAGGGCAACACTGAATGGGATTTCCTCTGCCAGCAGAGAGCTGCTGCTTTGTAGTTTGTGCTGGGAAACCTTACCTTGGCAGGTGCCAATTGACCGCATTCGGGCAGAAAGAAAAGAAAATAGCAAGAGGCCTTTTCTCGCCGGCTGCTCTGCCAATCACTTCCAGCTAAAACTATTTCGTTGCTCCTCTGGATGGATCCCTGCACCGTGACGTAGTTTTTTAGAAGAAGCCTTGCGATTGCAAGAGCAAATGAGGAATTCGTTGCAGGAAAGAGGAAGGAAAGAAAGTTTCTCTCCTTCTGCCTGCTTTGCTCAGAGGACTGGATGAAGTCAGGGAGTTCTCCCTTTCACTGAGAAACGTGCAGGCTGCTGTTGCCTGTGCGCTCTCTTCTTTGCAAAAGAGTCTGCAGTTCCACGCTTTGAACCGTGGAAAGGCGCCGGGCTCTGCTAAGATTTCCCCCGGCGCTTCGTTTGCCCTGGGCCAAAGCGAGCCTTCACATTAGCTGAACGCTAACACTGCATACTCGTTCCACTTCCAGAACAGGGCTACCGCGAGGCAGTTCTCCGGGGGAAAACGGCCCTTCGCGAAGGGCAGATCTGTGGAGCTCATTGCGGGAAAGCGAAAGCAAAGGACGCTTTTCTCCCTCTAACTGCTTTCGTCAGAGGAACGGGGGAAGTCACAGTGTTCTTTCTCTCACTGAGATACACACAATCTGACGTTGCCTCTGAGCTCCGTTGCTGGCAAAGAACTGAAACGGACATACATTCCTGTGGGGAAACACAGGGCTTTGCTAGGATTTCTCTAGGCAGTGTGTTTTCCCTGGGCCTCACTGTAGCAACACTATCTCGCCAGGGCAGCACTGCATGGGATTTCCTCTGCCAGGAGAGAGCTGCTGCTTTGTAGTTTGTGCTGGGAAACCTTGCTTTGGCAAGTGTCAATTCACCGCATTCGGGCAGAAAGAAAAGAGAACAGCAAGAGGCCTTTTCTCCCCGGCTACTCAGCCAAGCCCTTCCAGCTAAAACTATGTCGTTGCTCCTCTGGAAGAATCCCTGCACCGTGACGTAGTTTTTCAGAAGAAGCCTTGCGTTTGCAAGAGCAAATGAGGAATTCGTTGCAGGAAAGAGGAAGGAAAGAAAGTTTCTCTCCTTCTGCCTGCTTTGCTCAGAGGACTGGATGAAGTCAGGGAGTTCTCCCTTTCACTGAGAAAGGTGCGGGCTGCTGTTGCCTGTGCACTCTCTTCTTTGCAAAAGAGTCTGCAGTTCCACGCTTGGAACCGTGGAAAGGCCCCGGGCTCTGCTAAGATTTCCCCCGGCGCTTCGTTTGCCCTGGGCCAAAGCGAGCCTTCACAATAGCTGAACGCCAACACTGCATACTCGTTCCACTTCCAGAACAGGGCTACCGCGAGGCAGTTCTCCGGGGGAAAACGGCCCTTCGCGAAGGGCAGATCTGTGGAGCTCATTGCGGGAAAGCGAAAGCAAAGGACGCTTTTCTCCCTGTAACTGCTTTCGTCAGAGGAACGGGGGAAGTCACAGTGTTCTTTCTCTCACTGAGATACACACAATCTGACCTTGCCTCTGAGCTCCGTTGTTGGGAAAGAACTGAAACGGACATACATTAATGTGGGGAAACACAGGGCTTTGCTAGGATTTCTCTAGGCAGTGTGTTTTCCCTGGGCCTCACTGTAGCAACACTATCTCGCAAGGGCAACACTGAATGGGATTTCCTCTGCCAGCAGAGAGCTGCTGCTTTGTAGTTTGTGCTGGGAAACCTTGCCTTGGCAGGTGCCAATTGACCGCATTCGGGCAGAAAGAAAAGAGAACAGCAAGAGGCCTTTTCTCCCCGGCTGCTCTGCCAATCACTTCCAGCTAAAACTATTTCGTTGCTCCTCTGGATGGATCCCTGCACCGTGACGTAGTTTTTTAGAAGAAGCCTTGCGATTGCAAGAGCAAATGAGGAATTCGTTGCAGGAAAGAGGAAGGAAAGAAAGTTTCTCTCCTTCTGCCTGCTTTGCTCAGAGGACTGGATGAAGTCAGGGAGTTCTCCCTTTCACTGAGAAACGTGCAGGCTGCTGTTGCCTGTGCGCTCTCTTCTTTGCAAAAGAGTCTGCAGTTCCACGCTTTGAACCGTGGAAAGGCGCCGGGCTCTGCTAAGATTTCCCCCGCGCTTCGTTTGCCCTGGGCCAAAGCGAGCCTTCACAATAGCTGAACGCCAACACTACATACTCGTTCCACTTCCAGAACAGGGCTACCGCGAGGCAGTTCTCCGGGGGAAAACGGCCCTTCGCGAAGGGCAGATCTGTGGAGCTCATTGCGGGAAAGCGAAAGCAAAGGACGCTTTTCTCCCTCTAACTGCTTTCGTCAGAGGAACCAGGGAAGTCACAGTGTTCGTTCTCTCACTGAGATACACAGAATCTGACGTTGCCTCTTTGCTCCGTTGCTGGCGAAGAACTGAAACGGACATACATTCCTGTGGGGAAACACAGGGCTTTGCTAGGATTTCTCTAGGCAGTGTGTTTTCCCTGGGCCTCACTGTACCAACACTATCTCGCCAGGGCAACACTGCATGGGATTTCCTCTGCCAGGAGAGAGCTGCTGCTTTGTAGTTTGTGCTGGGAAACCTTGCTTTGGCAAGTGCTAATTGACCGCAGTGAGGCAGAAAGAAAAGAAAATAGCAAGAGGCCTTTTCTCACCGGCTGCTCTGCCAAGCCCTTCCAGCTAAAACTATGTCGTTGGTCCTCTGGAAGGATCCCTGCACCGTGACGTAGCTTTTCAGAAGAAGCCTTGCGTTTGCAAAAGCAAATGAGGAATTCGTTGCAGGAAAGAGGAAGGAAAGAAAGTTTCTCTCCTTCTGCCTGCTTTGCTCAGAGGACTGGATGAAGTCAGGGAGTTCTCCCTTTCACTGAGAAACGTGCAGGCTGCTGTTGCCTGTGCGCTCTCTTCTTTGCAAAAGAGTCTGCTGTTCCACGCTTTGAACCGTGGAAAGGCGCCGGGCTCTGCTAAGATTTCCCCCGGCGCTTCGTTTGCCCTGGGCCAAAGCGAGCCTTCACAATAGCTGAACGCCAACACTACATACTCGTTCCACTTCCAGAACAGGGCTACCACGAGGCAGTTCTCCGGGGGAAAACGGCCCTTCGCGAAGGGCAGATCTGTGGAGCTCATTGCGGGAAAGCGAAAGCAAAGGACGCTTTTCTCCCTCTAACTGCTTTCGTCAGAGGAACGGGGGAAGTCACAGTGTTCTTTCTCTCACTGAGATACACACAATCTGACGTTGCCTCTGAGCTCCGTTGCTGGCAAAGAACTGAAACGGACATACATTCCTGTGGGGAAACACAGGGCTTTGCTAGGATTTCTCTAGGCAGTGTGTTTTCCCTGGGCCTCACTGTACCAACACTATCTCGCCAGGGCAGCACTGCATGGAATTTCCTCTGCCAGGAGAGAGCTGCTGCTTTGTAGTTTGTGCTGGGAAACCTTGCTTTGGCAAGTGCCAATTGACCGCATTCGGGCAGAAAGAAAAGAGAACAGCAAGAGGCCTTTTCTCCCCGGCTGCTCAGCCAAGCCCTTCCAGCTAAAACTATGTCGTTGCTCCTCTGGAAGTATCCCTGCACCGTGACGTAGTTTTTCAGAAGAAGCCTTGCGTTTGCAAGAGCAAATGAGGAATTCGTTGCAGGAAAGAGGAAGGAAAGAAAGTTTCTCTCCTTCTGCCTGCTTTGCTCAGAGGACTGGATGAAGTCAGGGAGTTCTCCCTTTCACTGAGAAACGTGCAGGCTGCTGTTGCCTGTGCGCTCTCTTCTTTGCAAAAGAGTCTGGAGTTCCACGCTTTGAACCGTGGAAAGGCGCCGGGCTCTGCTAAGATTTCCCCGGGCGCTTCGTTTGCCCTGGGCCAAAGCGAGCCTTCACATTAGCTGAACGCTAACACTGCATACTCGTTCCACTTCCAGAACAGGGCTACCGCGAGGCAGTTCTCCGGGAGAAAACGGCCCTTCGCGAAGGGCAGATCTGTCGAGCTCAGTGCGGGAAAGCGAAAGCAAAGGACGCTTTTCTCCCTCTAACTGCTTTCGTCAGAGGAACGGGGGAAGTCACAGTGTTCTTTCTCTCACTGAGATACACACAATCTGACCTTGCCTCTGAGCTCCGTTGTTGGGAGAGAACTGAAACGGACATACATTCCTGTGCGGAAACACAGGGCTTTGCTAGGATTTCTCTAGGCAGTGTGTTTTCCCTGGGCCTCACTGTAGCAACACTATCTCGCAAGGGCAACACTGAATGGGATTTCCTCTTCATGAGAGAGCTGCTGCTTTGTAGTTTGTGCTGGGAAACCTTGCCTTGGCAGGTGCCAATTGACCGCATTCGGGCAGAAAGAAAAGAAAATAGCAAGAGGCCTTTTCTCCCCGGCTGCTCTGCCAATCACTTCCAGCTAAAACTATTTCATTGCTCCTCTGGATGGATCCCTGCACCGTGACGTAGTTTTTTAGAAGAAGCCTTGCGATTGCAAGAGCAAATGAGGAATTCGTTGCAGGAAAGAGGAAGGAAAGAAAGTTTCTCTCCTTCTGCCTGCTTTGCTCAGAGGACTGGATGAAGTCAGGGAGTTCTCCCTTTCACTGAGAAAGGTGCGGGCTGCTGTTGCCTGTGCGCTCTCTTCTTTGCAAAAGAGTCTGCAGTTCCACGCTTTGAACCGTGGAAAGGCGCCGGGCTCTGCTAAGATTTCCCCCGGCGCTTCGTTTGCCCTGGGCCAAAGCGAGCCTTCACAATAGCTGAACGCCAACACTGCATACTCCTTCCACTTCCAGAACAGGGCTACCGCGAGGCAGTTCTCCGGGGGAAAATGGCCCTTCGCGAAGGGCAGATCTGTGGAGCTCATTGCGAGAAAGCGAAAGCAAAGGACGCTTTTCTCCCTGTAACTGCTTTCGTCAGAGGAACGGGGGAAGTCACAGTGTTCTTTCTCTCACTGAGATACACACAATCTGACGTTGCCTCTGAGCTCCGTTGCTGGCAAAGAACTGAAACGGACATACATTCCTGTGGGGAAACACAGGGCTTTGCTAGGATTTCTCTAGGCAGTGTGTTTTCCCTGGGCCTCACTGTAGCAACACTATCTCGCCAGGGCAGCACTGCATGGGATTTCCTCTGCCAGGAGAGAGCTGCTGCTTTGTAGTTTGTGCTGGGAAACCTTGCTTTGGCAAGTGCCAATTCACCGCATTCGGGCAGAAAGAAAAGAGAACAGCAAGAGGCCTTTTCTCCCCGGCTACTCAGCCAAGCCCTTCCAGCTAAAACTATGTCGTTGCTCCTCTGGAAGAATCCCTGCACCGTGACGTAGTTTTTCAGAAGAAGCCTTGCGTTTGCAAGAGCAAATGAGGAATTCGTTGCAGGAAAGAGGAAGGAAAGAAAGTTTCTCTCCTTCTGCCTGCTTTGCTCAGAGGACTGGATGAAGTCAGGGAGTTCTCCCTTTCACTGAGAAAGGTGCGGGCTGCTGTTGCCTGTGCACTCTCTTCTTTGCAAAAGAGTCTGCAGTTCCACGCTTTGAACCGTGGAAAGGCCCCGGGCTCTGCTAAGATTTCCCCCGGCGCTTCGTTTGCCCTGGGCCAAAGCGAGCCTTCACAATAGCTGAACGCCAACACTGCATACTCGTTCCACTTCCAGAACAGGGCTACCGCGAGGCAGTTCTCCGGGGGAAAACGGCCCTTCGCGAAGGGCAGATCTGTGGAGCTCATTGCGGGAAAGCGAAAGCAAAGGACGCTTTTCTCCCTGTAACTGCTTTCGTCAGAGGAACGGGGGAAGTCACAGTGTTCTTTCTCTCACTGAGATACACACAATCTGACGTTGCCTCTGAGCTCCGTTGTTGGGAAAGAACTGAAACGGACATACATTAATGTGGGGAAACACAGGGCTTTGCTAGGATTTCTCTAGGCAGTGTGTTTTCCCTGGGCCTCACTGTAGCAACACTATCTCGCAAGGGCAACACTGAATGGGATTTCCTCTGCCAGCAGAGAGCTGCTGCTTTGTAGTTTGTGCTGGGAAACCTTACCTTGGCAGGTGCCAATTGACCGCATTCGGGCAGAAAGAAAAGAAAATAGCAAGAGGCCTTTTCTCGCCGGCTGCTCTGCCAATCACTTCCAGCTAAAACTATTTCGTTGCTCCTCTGGATGGATCCCTGCACCGTGACGTAGTTTTTTAGAAGAAGCCTTGCGATTGCAAGAGCAAATGAGGAATTCGTTGCAGGAAAGAGGAAGGAAAGAAAGTTTCTCTCCTTCTGCCTGCTTTGCTCAGAGGACTGGATGAAGTCAGGGAGTTCTCCCTTTCACTGAGAAACGTGCAGGCTGCTGTTGCCTGTGCGCTCTCTTCTTTGCAAAAGAGTCTGCAGTTCCACGCTTTGAACCGTGGAAAGGCGCCGGGCTCTGCTAAGATTTCCCCCGGCGCTTCGTTTGCCCTGGGCCAAAGCGAGCCTTCACATTAGCTGAACGCTAACACTGCATACTCGTTCCACTTCCAGAACAGGGCTACCGCGAGGCAGTTCTCCGGGGGAAAACGGCCCTTCGCGAAGGGCAGATCTGTGGAGCTCATTGCGGGAAAGCGAAAGCAAAGGACGCTTTTCTCCCTCTAACTGCTTTCGTCAGAGGAACGGGGGAAGTCACAGTGTTCTTTCTCTCACTGAGATACACACAATCTGACGTTGCCTCTGAGCTCCGTTGCTGGCAAAGAACTGAAACGGACATACATTCCTGTGGGGAAACACAGGGCTTTGCTAGGATTTCTCTAGGCAGTGTGTTTTCCCTGGGCCTCACTGTAGCAACACTATCTCGCCAGGGCAGCACTGCATGGGATTTCCTCTGCCAGGAGAGAGCTGCTGCTTTGTAGTTTGTGCTGGGAAACCTTGCTTTGGCAAGTGTCAATTCACCGCATTCGGGCAGAAAGAAAAGAGAACAGCAAGAGGCCTTTTCTCCCCGGCTACTCAGCCAAGCCCTTCCAGCTAAAACTATGTCGTTGCTCCTCTGGAAGAATCCCTGCACCGTGACGTAGTTTTTCAGAAGAAGCCTTGCGTTTGCAAGAGCAAATGAGGAATTCGTTGCAGGAAAGAGGAAGGAAAGAAAGTTTCTCTCCTTCTGCCTGCTTTGCTCAGAGGACTGGATGAAGTCAGGGAGTTCTCCCTTTCACTGAGAAAGGTGCGGGCTGCTGTTGCCTGTGCACTCTCTTCTTTGCAAAAGAGTCTGCAGTTCCACGCTTGGAACCGTGGAAAGGCCCCGGGCTCTGCTAAGATTTCCCCCGGCGCTTCGTTTGCCCTGGGCCAAAGCGAGCCTTCACAATAGCTGAACGCCAACACTGCATACTCGTTCCACTTCCAGAACAGGGCTACCGCGAGGCAGTTCTCCGGGGGAAAACGGCCCTTCGCGAAGGGCAGATCTGTGGAGCTCATTGCGGGAAAGCGAAAGCAAAGGACGCTTTTCTCCCTGTAACTGCTTTCGTCAGAGGAACGGGGGAAGTCACAGTGTTCTTTCTCTCACTGAGATACACACAATCTGACCTTGCCTCTGAGCTCCGTTGTTGGGAAAGAACTGAAATGGACATACATTAATGTGGGGAAACACAGGGCTTTGCTAGGATTTCTCTAGGCAGTGTGTTTTCCCTGGGCCTCACTGTAGCAACACTATCTCGCAAGGGCAACACTGAATGGGATTTCCTCTGCCAGCAGAGAGCTGCTGCTTTGTAGTTTGTGCTGGGAAACCTTGCCTTGGCAGGTGCCAATTGACCGCATTCGGGCAGAAAGAAAAGAGAACAGCAAGAGGCCTTTTCTCCCCGGCTGCTCTGCCAATCACTTCCAGCTAAAACTATTTCGTTGCTCCTCTGGATGGATCCCTGCACCGTGACGTAGTTTTTTAGAAGAAGCCTTGCGATTGCAAGAGCAAATGAGGAATTCGTTGCAGGAAAGAGGAAGGAAAGAAAGTTTCTCTCCTTCTGCCTGCTTTGCTCAGAGGACTGGATGAAGTCAGGGAGTTCTCCCTTTCACTGAGAAACGTGCAGGCTGCTGTTGCCTGTGCGCTCTCTTCTTTGCAAAAGAGTCTGCAGTTCCACGCTTTGAACCGTGGAAAGGCGCCGGGCTCTGCTAAGATTTCCCCCGCGCTTCGTTTGCCCTGGGCCAAAGCGAGCCTTCACAATAGCTGAACGCCAACACTACATACTCGTTCCACTTCCAGAACAGGGCTACCGCGAGGCAGTTCTCCGGGGGAAAACGGCCCTTCGCGAAGGGCAGATCTGTGGAGCTCATTGCGGGAAAGCGAAAGCAAAGGACGCTTTTCTCCCTCTAACTGCTTTCGTCAGAGGAACCAGGGAAGTCACAGTGTTCGTTCTCTCACTGAGATACACAGAATCTGACGTTGCCTCTTTGCTCCGTTGCTGGCGAAGAACTGAAACGGACATACATTCCTGTGGGGAAACACAGGGCTTTGCTAGGATTTCTCTAGGCAGTGTGTTTTCCCTGGGCCTCACTGTACCAACACTATCTCGCCAGGGCAACACTGCATGGGATTTCCTCTGCCAGGAGAGAGCTGCTGCTTTGTAGTTTGTGCTGGGAAACCTTGCTTTGGCAAGTGCTAATTGACCGCAGTGAGGCAGAAAGAAAAGAAAATAGCAAGAGGCCTTTTCTCACCGGCTGCTCTGCCAAGCCCTTCCAGCTAAAACTATGTCGTTGGTCCTCTGGAAGGATCCCTGCACCGTGACGTAGCTTTTCAGAAGAAGCCTTGCGTTTGCAAAAGCAAATGAGGAATTCGTTGCAGGAAAGAGGAAGGAAAGAAAGTTTCTCTCCTTCTGCCTGCTTTGCTCAGAGGACTGGATGAAGTCAGGGAGTTCTCCCTTTCACTGAGAAACGTGCAGGCTGCTGTTGCCTGTGCGCTCTCTTCTTTGCAAAAGAGTCTGCAGTTCCACGCTTTGAACCGTGGAAAGGCGCCGGGCTCTGCTAAGATTTCCCCCAGCGCTTCGTTTGCCCTGGGCCAAAGCGAGCCTTCACATTAGCTGAACGCTAACACTGCATACTCGTTCCACTTCCAGAACAGGGCTACCGCGAGGCAGTTCTCCGGGGGAAAACGGCCCTTCGCGAAGGGCAGATCTGTGGAGCTCATTGCGGGAAAGCGAAAGCAAAGGACGCTTTTCTCCCTCTAACTGCTTTCGTCAGAGGAACGGGGGAAGTCACAGTGTTCTTTCTCTCACTGAGATACACACAATCTGACGTTGCCTCTGAGCTCCGTTGCTGGCGAAGAACTGAAACGGACATACATTCCTGTGGGGAAACACAGGGCTTTGCTAGGATTTCTCTAGGCAGTGTGTTTTCCCTGGGCCTCACTGTACCAACACTATCTCGCCAGGGCAGCACTGCATGGGATTTCCTCTGCCAGGAGAGAGCTGCTGCTTTGTAGTTTGTGCTGGGAAACCTTGCTTTGGCAAGTGCTAATTGACCGCAGTGAGGCAGAAAGAAAAGAAAATAGCAAGAGGCCTTTTCTCACCGGCTGCTCTGCCAAGCCCTTCCAGCTAAAACTATGTCGTTGGTCCTCTGGAAGGATCCCTGCACCGTGACGTAGTTTTTCAGAAGAAGCCTTGCGTTTGCAAAAGCAAATGAGGAATTCGTTGCAGGAAAGAGGAAGGAAAGAAAGTTTCTCTCCTTCTGCCTGCTTTGCTCAGAGGACTGGATGAAGTCAGGGAGTTCTCCCTTTCACTGAGAAACGTGCAGGCTGCTGTTGCCTGTGCGCTCTCTTCTTTGCAAAAGAGTCTGCAGTTCCACGCTTTGAACCGTGGAAAGGCGCCGGGCTCTGCTACGATTTCCCCCAGCGCTTCGTTTGCCCTGGGCCAAAGCGAGCCTTCGCATTAGCTGAACGCTAACACTGCATACTCGTTCCACTTCCAGAACAGGGCTACCGCGAGGCAGTTCTCCGGGGGAAAACGGCCCTTCGCGAAGGGCAGATCTGTCGAGCTCAGTGCGGGAAAGCGAAAGCAAAGGACGCTTTTCTCCCTCTAACTGCTTTCGTCAGAGGAACGGGGGAAGTCACAGTGTTCTTTCTCTCACTGAGATACACACAATCTGACCTTGCCTCTGAGCTCCGTTGTTGGGAGAGAACTGAAACGGACATACATTCCTGTGGGGAAACACAGGGCTTTGCTAGGATTTCTCTAGGCAGTGTGTTTTCCCTGGGCCTCACTGTAGCAACACTATCTCGCAAGGGCAACACTGAATGGGATTTCCTCTGCCAGCAGAGAGCTGCTGCTTTGTAGTTTGTGCTGGGAAACCTTGCCTTGGCAGGTGCCAATTGACCGCATTCGGGCAGAAAGAAAAGAAAATAGCAAGAGGCCTTTTCTCCCCGGCTGCTCTGCCAATCACTTCCAGCTAAAACTATTTCGTTGCTCCTCTGGATGGATCCCTGCACCGTGACGTAGTTTTTTAGAAGAAGCCTTGCGATTGCAAGAGCAAATGAGGAATTCGTTGCAGGAAAGAGGAAGGAAAGAAAGTTTCTCTCCTTCTGCCTGCTTTGCTCAGAGGACTGGATGAAGTCAGGGAGTTCTCCCTTTCACTGAGAAACGTGCAGGCTGCTGTTGCCTGTGCGCTCTCTTCTTTGCAAAAGAGTCTGCAGTTCCACGCTTTGAACCGTGGAAAGGCGCCGGGCTCTGCTAAGACTTCCCCCGGCGCTTCGTTTGCCCTGGGCCAAAGCGAGCCTTCACAATAGCTGAACGCTAACACTGCATACTTGCTCCACTTCCAGAACAGGGCTACCGCGAGGCAGTTCTCCGGGGGAAAACGGTCCTTCGCGAAGGGCAGATCTGTGGAGCTCATTGCGGGAAAGCGACAGCAAAGGACGCTTTTCTCCCTCTAACTGCTTTCGTCAGAGGAACGGGGGAAGTCACAGTGTTCTTTCTCTCAGTGAGATACACACAATCTGACGTTGCCTCTTTCCTCCGTTGCTGGCGAAGAACTGAAATGGACATACATTCCTGTGGGGAAACACAGGGCTTTGCTAGGATTTCCCTAGGCAGTGTGTTTTAAACCCCTAACAACAAACAACACTAACCCCCTAACATGAAACTAACCTAACTCCCTAACAACAAACAACCCTAAGCCACTAAAAACAAACAACACTAACCCCCTAACAGGAAACTACCCTAACCTCGTAATCAAAAAAACCCTAACCCCGTAACAACAAACAGCCCTAAGCCCCTAACAACAAACAACACTAACACACTAACAACCAACAACCCTAAACCTCTAAAACCAAACAAAACTAACCCCCTAACAACTACCAACACTAACACTGTAACAGCAAACACTAACCAACTAACAACAAACAACCCTAACTCCCTAACAACCAACTACACTAACCCCCTAACCACAAACAGCAATAACCCAGTAAAAACAAAGAACACTAACCCCCTAACAGCAACCAACACTTACCCCCTAAAAACAAACAACACTAACCCCCTAACAAGAAACAACCCTAATCCCCTAACAACAAACAACCCTAAGCCCCTAAGAACAAAAAACTCTAAACACCGAACAGCAAACAACACTAAACCCCTAACAACAAACAACACTAACCCCCTAACAACCAACAACACTAACCCCCTAACCCCAAACAGCACTAACCCACTAAGAAGAAAAAACACTAACCTACTAACAACAACCAACACTAACGCCCTAAGAACAAACAACACTAACCCCCTAACAACAAACAACCCTAACCCCCTAACAACAAACAACCGTAACCAAACAACAAAGAACCCTAACCCACTAACAACAAACAACACTAACTCTATAACAAGAAACTACACTAACCCCGTAACAACAAAAAATCCTATCCCCGTAATAACAAAGAACACTAACCCCGTAACAACAAACAACCCTAACCCACTAACAGCAAACAACCCTAACCCCTAACAACCAATAACCCTAACCGCCTAACAACAACCAACACTTTCCCCCTAAAAACAAACAACACTAACCCCCTAACAACAAACAACCCTAACCCCCTAAACAACCAGCAACACTAACCCCCTAACCACCAACACCACTAAGCCAGTAAAAAAAAAAAAACTAACCCCCTAGCAACAACCAACACTTATCCCCTAAAAACAAACAACACTAACCCACAAGAAAGAACCCAAATCCTCTAACAGCAAACAACTCTAACCCCCTAACAGCAAAAAACTCTGAACCCCTAACAACAAACAACACTAACCCACTAACAACAAACAACACTAACCCACTAACAACAAACAACCCTAAAACCCTAACAACAAAGAACCCTAACCCCCTAACAACCAGCAACACTAACCCCCTAACCACAAACACTAACACCCTAAGAACAAAAACCACAAAACCCCAACAAGAAACAACCCTAAACAGCTAACAATAAACAACACTAACCTCCTAACAACAACCATCACTAACACCCTAACAACAACCATCACTAAACCCCCAACAGCAAACACCACTATCCCCCAACAAGAAACAACCCTAAACCCCTAAAAAGAAACAACATTAACCCCGTAACAACAAACAACACTAACCCCCTAAGAACAAACAATACCAACCCCCTAACAACAAGCAACACTAACACCCTAACAACAACAAACCCAAAACCCCTAATAACAAACGCTGACCCCCTAACAAGAAACAACATTAACCCCCAACAAAAAAAGCACTAACGCCCTAACAACAACAACAGTAATCCCCTAACAACAAACAACCCTAACCCACTAACAACAAACAACCGTAACCCCCAAACAACAAACAACCCTAACCCCCAAAAACCAACAACACTAACCCCGTAACAACAAACAACACTTACCCCCTAACAACAATCAATCCTAACACCCTAAAAACAAACAATGCAAACCCCCTAAAAACAAACAACCCTAAAACCCTAAAAACAAACAACACTGAACCCCTAAAAACAAACAACACTAAGCCACTAACAACACACAGCACTAACCCACTAACAACAAAAAACACTAACGCCCTAATGACAAGCAACACTAACACCTAACAACAAACAACACTAAACACCTAACAACCATCGACCCTAATCCCCTAACAAGAAACAACCCTAACGCCCTGACAACAAACAACACTCACCCCCTAACAACAAACAACACTGAACCCCTAACAAAAAACCAAATTAACCCCTAATAACAAACAACCCTAACCCCTAACAACAAACAACACTAACCCCCTAACAACAAGCAACACTGAACCCCTAACAACAAACAACACTAACCCCCAAAAACAAACAACAATAACACCCTAAAAACACACAATCCTAACCCCCTAACAACAAAAAACACTAATACCCTAAAAATAAACAACTCTAAACAGCTAAAAACAAACAACACTGAAACCCTGACAAAAAACAACAGTAACCCCCAACAACAAACAACCCTAACCCACTAAAAACAAACAAAATTAATCCCCTAACAAACAACACTAACCTCCAACAACAAACACTAACTCCCTAACATAAAACAACCCTAAGCCCCGAAAAACAAAAAACTCTAACACACTAACAAACAATCCTAACAGCCTAACAACAAGCAACACTAACCCCCTAAGAACAACAAACCTAAACCCCTAACAACAAACACTAACCCCCTAACAACAAACAACACTAAACCCCTAAGAAGAAACTAAACTAACCCCGTAACAACAAACAACCCTAACCTCCTAACAACAAACAACATTAAACCCCTAACAACAAACAACCCTAAACCCCTAACAACAAACAACACTAACACCCTAACAACAAAAACCACTAAACCCCAACAAGAAACAACCCTAAACCCCTAACAACAAACACTAACCCCCTAACAACAAACAACACTAAAAACCTAACAACAAACTAACCTAACCCCGTAACAACAAACAACCCTAACCTCCTAACAACAAAAAACCTTAATCCCCTAACAACAAACAAACCTAAACCCCTAACAACAAACAACACTAACACCCTAAAAACAAAAACCAGTAAACCCCAACAAGAAACAACCCTAAACCTCTAAATACAAACAACACTAACCCCCTAACCACAAACAACACTAACACCCTAACAACAAAAACCACTAAACCTTAACAAGAAACAACCCGAAACCCCTAAATAGAAACAACACTAACCACCTAAAAACAACCCTAACCCCCGAAAAAGAAACAACCCTAACCCCCAACAACAAACTACTCTAACCCACTAACAACAAACAACCCTAAGCCCCTAACAACAAAGAACCCTAACTCTCTAACAAGAAACAACACTAACCCCCTAACAACAAAAAACACTAACCCCCTAACAACAAACAACACTAACCCCCTAACAACAATCCTAACAACCTAACAACAAACAACACTAACCCCCTAAAAATAAACTACTCTAAACCCCTAACAAAAAACAACCCTAACCCCCTAACAACAAACAACCCTAAACCCCTAACAACAAACAACCCTAACCTTCTAACAACAAACAACCCTAACCCCCTAACAAACAACAACACTAACCCCCTAACCACAAACAACACTAACACCCTAACAACAAAAGCTACTAAACCCCAACAAGAAACAACCCTAAACGCTAACAACAAACACTGACCCCCTAACAACAAACAACACTAAACCCCTAACAAGAAACTAACCTAACCCTGTAACAACAAACAACCCTAACCTCCTAACAACAAACAACCTTAACCCCCTAAACAACCAACAACACTAACCCCCTAACCACCAACAGCACTAACCCAGTAAAAACAAAAAAAACTAACCCCCTAACAACAACCAACACTTATCCCCTAAAAACAAACAACACTAACCCCCAACAAGAAAGAACCCAAATCCTCTAAGAACAAACAACTCTAAAACCCTAACAACAAAAAACTCGGAACCCCTAACAACAAGCAACACTAACCCACTAACAACAAACAACCCTAAACCCCGAACAACAAACAACCCTTACCCCCTAAAAACCAACAGCACTAACCCCCTAAGCAAAAACACTAACACCCTAACAACAAAACCCACTAAAAACCAACAAGAAACAACCCTAAGCACCTAACAACAAACAACACTAACCCCCTAAAGACAAACAACACTAACACCCTAACAACAACCATCCCTAACCCCCTAAAAACAAACAACACTAAGCCCCAACAACAAACAACACTAACCCTCTAACAACAACCCTAATCCCCTAACTACAAACAACACTAACCCACTAACAACAAACAAAACTAACTCCCTAAAAAACAACACAAACCCCAAACAACAAACAACACTCACACCCTAACAACAAACAACACTAACCCCCTAACAACAACAACACTAACCCCCAAAAACGGACAACACTAACACCCTAACAACAAACACTACTAAACCCCAACTAGGAACAACCCTAACCCCTAACAACAAACAACACTAACCCCCTAACAACAAACAACCCTAAACCCCTAACATGAAAGAACACTAACACCCTAATAACAAACAACCCTAACGCCCTAACAACAAACAACACTAACCCCCGAACAGCAAACAACCCTAAACCCTAAAAACCAGAAACACTAACCCACTAACAACAAACAACCCTAACCCACTAAGAACAAACAATCCTAACACCCTAACAACAAACAACCTTAAACCCCTAACAACAAACAACCCTAAACCCCTAACAAAAAACAGTCCTAACCCCCTAACAACCAACAACACTCACCCCCTAACCACAAACAACACTAACACCCTAACCACAAACAACACTAACCCCGTAAGAACAAACAACACTAACCCACTAACACCAAACAACACTAACACCCTAACAACAAAAACCACTAAAGCCCAACAAGAAACAACCCTAAACCCCTAAATACAAACAACACTAACTCCCTAACAACAAACAACACCAACACCCTAACAACAAAAACTACTAAACCCCAACAAGAAACAACCCTAAACCCCTAACAACAAACACTAACCCCCTAACAACAAACAACACTAAACCCCTAACAAGAAACTAACCTAACCCCATAACAAAAAACCCTAACGTCCTAACAACAAACAACCTTAAACCCCTAACAACAAACAACCTTAAACCCCTAACAACAAACAATCTTAAACCCCTAACAACAAACAACCCTAAACCCCTAATAACAAACAACACTAACACCCTAACAACAAAAACCACTAAACCCCAACAAGAAACAACACTAAACCCCTAACAACAAACACTAACCCCCAACAACAAACAACACTAAACCCCTAACAAGAAACTAACCTAACCCTGTAACAACAAACAACCCTAACCTCCTAACAACAAACAACACTAACCCCCTAACAAACAACAACACTAACCCCCTAACCACAAACAACACTAACACCCTAACAACAAAAACTACTAAACCCCAACAAGAAACAACGCTAAACCCCTAACAACAAACACTAACCCCCTAACAACAAACAACACTAAACCCCTAACAAGAAACTAACCTAAACCCGTAACAACAAACAACCCTAACCTCCTAACAACAAACAACCTTAAACCCCTAACAACAAACAACACTAACACCTTAACAACAAAAAACACTAAACCCCAACAAGAAACAACACTGAACCCCTAACAACAAACACTAATCCCCTAACAACACACAACACTAAACCCCTAACAAGAAACTAACCTAACCCTGTAACAACAAACAACCCTAACTTCCTAACAACAAACAACCTTAACCCCCTAACAACAAACAACCCTAAACTCCTAACAACAAAAAATCCTAACCGCCTAACAACCAACAACGCTCACCCCCTAACCGCAAACAACACTAACACCCTAACCACAAACAACACTAACCCCGTAAGAACAAACAACACTAACCCCCTAACAACAAACAACACTAACAGCCTAACAACAAAAACCACTAAAGCCCAACAAGAAACAACCCTAAAACCCTAAATACAAACAACACTAACCCCCTAAACACAAACAACACTAACACCCTAACAACAAAAACCACTAAACCTCAAATGAAACAACCCGAAACCCCTAAATAGAAACAACACTAACCACCTAACAACAACCCTAAAGCCCAACAAAAAACAACCCTAACCCCCAACAACAAACTACTCTAACCCACTAACAACAAACAACCCTAAGCCCCTAACAACAAAGAACCCTAACTCTCTAACAAGAAACAACACTAACCCCCTAACAACAAAAAACACTAACCCCCTAACAACAAACACCACTAACCCCCTAACAACAATCCTAACAACCTAACAACAAACAACACTAACCCCCTAAAAATAAACTACTCTAAACCCCTAACAACAAACAACCCTAACCCCCTAACAACAAACAACCCTAAACCCCTAACAACAAACAACCCTAACCTTCTAACAACAAACAACCCTAACCCCCTAACAAACAACAACGCTAACCCCCTAACCACAAACAACACTAACACCCTAACAACAAAAACTACTAAACCCCAACAAGAAACAACCCTAAACCCCTAACAACAAACACTAACCCCCTAACAACAAACAACACTAAACCCCTAACAAGAAACTAACCTAACCCTGTAAGAACAAACAACAGTAACCTCCTAACAACAAACAACCCTAACCCCCTAACAAACAACAACACTAACCCCCTAACAACAAACAACACTAACACCCTAACAACAAAAACTACTAAACCCCAACAAGAAACAACCCTAAACCCCTAACAACACACACTAACCCCCTAACAACAAACAACACTAAACCTCTAACAAGAAACTAACCTAACCCCGTAACAACAAACAACCCTAACCTCCTAACAACAAACAACCTTAAAACCCTAACAACAAACAATCCTAACCCCCTAACAACCAACAACGCTCACCCCCTAACCACAAACAACACTAACACCCTAACCACAAACAACACTAACCCCGTAAGAACAAACAACACTAACCCCCTAACAACAAACAACACTAACACCCTAACAACAAAAACCACTAAAGCCCAACAAGAAACAACCCTAAACCCCTAAATACAAACAACACTAACCCCTAACCACAAACAACACTAACACCCTAACAACAAAAACCACTAAACCTCAACAAGAAACAACCCGAAACCCCTAAATAGAAACAACACTAACCACCTAACAACAACCCTAAACCCCTAACAACAAACAACCCTAACCCCCAACAACAAACTACTCTAACCCACTAACAACAAACAACCCTAAGCCCCTAAAAACAAAGAACCCTAACTCTCTAACAAGAAACAACACTAACCCCCTAACAACAAAAAACACTAACCCCCTAACAACAAACACCACTAACCCCTAACAACAATCCTAACAACGTAACAACAAACAACACTAACCCCCTAAAAATAAACTACTCTAAACCCCTAACAACAAACAACCCTAACCCCCTAAAAACCAACAACGCACACCCCCTAACCACAAACAGCACTAACACCCTAACCACAAACAACACTAACCCCGTAAGAACAAACAACACTAACCCCCTAACAACAAACAACACTAACACCCTAACAACAAAAACTACTAAACCCCAACAAGAAACAACCCTAAAGCCCTAACAACAAACACTAACCCCCTAACAACAAACAACACTAAACACCTAACAAGAAACTAACCAAACCCCGTAATAACAAACAAAACTAACCTCCTAACAACAAACAACCTTAAACCCCTAACAACAAACAACCCTAAACCCCTAACAACAAACAACACTAACACCCTAACAACAAAAACCACTAAACTCCAACAAGAAACAACACTGAACCCCTAGTAACAAACACTAACCCCCAACAACAAACAACACTAAACCCGTAACAAGAAACTAACCTAAACCTGCAAGAACAAACAACCCTAACCTTTTAACAACAAACAACCCTAACCCCCTAACAAACAACAACCCTAACCCCCTAACCAAAAACAGCACTAACACCCTAACAAAAACTACTAAACCCCAACAAGAAACAACCCTAAACCCTTAACAACAAACACTAACCCCTTAACAACAAACAACACTAAACCCCTAAGAAGAAACTAAACTAACCCCGTAACAACAAACAATCCTAACCTCCTAAGAACAAACAACCTTAAACCCCTAACAACAAACAAACCTAAACCCCTAACAAGAAACAACACTAACACCCTATCAATAAAAACTACTAAACCCCAACAAGAAACAACACTAAACCCCTAACAACAAACACTAACCCCCTAACAACAAACAACACTAAACCCCAACAAGAAACTAACCTAACCCTGTAACAACAAACAACACTAACCTCCTAACAACAAACAATCCTAACCCCCTAACAACCAACAACGCACACCCCCAACCACAAAAAACACTAACACCCGAACCACAAACAACACTAACCCCGTAAGAACAAACAACACTAACCCCCTAACCACAAACAACACTAACACCCTAACAACAAAAACTACTAAACCCCAACAAGAAACAACCCTAAACCCCTAACAACAAACACTAACCCCCTAACAACAAACAACACTAAACCCCTAACAAGAAACTAACCTAACCCCGTAACAACAAACAACCCTAACCTCCTAACAACAAACAACCTTAAACCCCTAACAACAAACAACCCTCAACCCCTAACAATAAACAATCCTAACCCCCTAACAACCAACATCGCTCACCCCCTAACCACAAACATCACTAACACCCTAACCACAAACAACACTAACCCCGTAAGAACAAACAACACTAACCCCCTAACAACAAACAACACTAACACCCTAACAACAAAAACCACTAAAGCCCAACAAGAAACAACCCTAAACCCCTAAATACAAACAACACTAACCCCCTAACCACAAACAACACTAACACCCTAACAACAAAAACCACTAAACCTCAACAAGAAACAACCCGAAACCCCTAAATAGAAACAACACTAACCACCTAACAACAACCCTAACCCCCTAACAACAAACAACCCTAACCTCCAACAACAAACTACTCTAACCAACTAACAACAAACAACCCTAAACCCCTAACAACAAAGAACCCTAACTCTCTAACAAGAAACAAAACTAACCCCCTAACAACAAAAAACACTACCCCCTAACAACAAACACCACTAACCCCCTAACAACAATCCTAACAACCTAACAACAAACAACACTAACCCCCTAAAAATAAACTACTCTAAACCCCTAACAACAAACAACCCTAACCTTCTAACAACAAACAACCCTAGCCCCCTAACAAACAAAAACACTAACCCCCTAACCACAAACAACACTAACACCGTAACAAAAAAACTACTAAACCCCAACAAGAAACAACCCTAAACCCCTAACAACAAACACTAACCCCCTAAAAACAAACAACACTAAACCCCTAACAAGAAACTAACCTAACCCCGTAAGAACAAACAACCCTAACCCCCTAACAACAAACAACCCTAACCCCCTAACAAACAACAACACTAACGCCCTAACCACAAAAAACACTAACACCCTAACAACAAAAACTACTAAACCCCAACAAGAAACAACCCTAAACCCCTAACAACAAACACTAACCCCCTAACAACAAACAACACTAAACCCCTAACAAGAAACTAACCTAACCCCGTAACAACAAACAACCCTAACCTCCTAACAACAAACAACCTTAAACCCCTAACAACAAACAACACTAACACCCTAACAACAAAAAACACTAAACCCCAACAAGAAACAACACTAAACCCCTAACAACAAACACTAACCCCCAACAACAAACAACACTAAACCCCTAACAAGAAACTAACCTAACCCTGTAACAAACAACCCTAACATCCTAACAACAAACAACCTTAACCCCCTAACAAAAAAAAACCCTAAACCCCTAACAACAAACAATCCTAACGCCCTAACAACCAACAACGCTCACCCCCTAACCACAAACAACACTAACACCCTAACCACAAACAACACTAACCCCGTAAGAACAAACAACACTAACCCCCTAACCACAAACAACACTAACACCCTAACAACAAAAACTACTAAACCCCAACAAGAAACAACCCTAAACCCCTAACAACAAACACTAACCCCCTAACAACAAACAACACTAAACCCCTAACAAGAAACTAACCTAACCCCGTAACAACAAACAACCCTAACCTCCTAACAACAAACAACCTTAAACCCCTAACAACAAACAACCTTAAACCCCTAACAACAAACAACACTAACACCCTAACAACAGAAACCACTAAACCCCAACAAGAAACAACACTAAACCCCTAACAACAAACACTAACCCCCTAACAACAAACAACACTAAACCCCTAACAAGAAACTAACCTAACCCTGTAACAACAAACAACACTAACCTCCTAACAACAAACAAATCTTAACCCCCTAACAACAAACAACCCTAAACTCCTAACAACAAACAATCCTAACCCCCTAACAACCAACAATGCACACCCCCAACCACAAAAAACACTAACACCCTAACCACAAACAACACTAACCCCGTAAGAACAAACAACACTAACCCCCTAACCACAAACAACACTAACACCCTAACAACAAAAACTACTAAATCCCAACAAGAAACAACCCTAAACCCCAACAACAAACACTAACCCCCTAACAACAAACAACACTAAACCCCTAACAAGAAACTAACCTAACCCCGTAACAACAAACAACCCTAACCTCCTAACAACAAACAACCTTAACCCCCTAACAACAAACAACCCTAAACCCCTAACAACAAACAATCCTAACCCCCTAACAACCAACAACGCTCACCCCCTAACCACAAACATCACTAACACCCTAACCACAAACAACACTAACCCCGTAAGAACAAACAACACTAACTCCCTAAAAACAAACAACACTAACACCCTAACAACAAAAACCACTAAAGCCCAACAAGAAACAACCCTAAACCCCTAAATACAAACAACACTAACCCCCTAACCACAAACAACACTAACACCCTAACAACAAAAACCACTAAACCGCAACAAGAAACAACCCGAAACCCCAAAATAGAAACAACACTAACCACCTAACAACAACCCTAACCCCCTAACAACAAACAACCCTAACCTCGAACAACAAACTACTCTAACCCACTAACAACAAACAACACTAAACCCCTAACAACAAAGAACCCTAACGCTCTAACAAGAAACAACACTAACCCCCTAAAAACAAAAAACACTAACCCCCTAACAACAAACACCACTAACCCCCTAACAGCAATCCTAACATCCTAACAACAAACAACACTAACCCCCTAAAAATAAACTACTCTAAACCCCTAACAACAAACAATCCTAACCCCCTAACAACAAACAACCCTAAACCCCTAACAACAAACAACCCTAACCTTCTAACAACAAACAACCCTAACCCCCTAACAAACAACAACACTAAACCCCTAACCACAAACAACACTAACATCCTAACAACAAAAACTACTAAACCCCAACAAGAAACAACCCTAAACCCCTAACAACAAAAACTAACCCCCTAACAACAAACAACACTAAACCCCTAACAAGAAACTAACCTAACCCCGTAACAACAAACAACCCTAACCTGCTAACAACAAACAACCTTAAACCCCTAACAACAAACAACCCTAAACCCCTAAAAACAAACAACACTACAACCCTAACAACAAAAACCACTAAACTCCAACAAGAAACAACACTAAACCCCTAACAACAAACACTAACCCCCTAACAACAAACAACACTAAACCCCTAACAAGAAACTAACCTAACCCTGTAACAACAAACAACCCTAACCTCCTAACAACAAACAACCTTAACCCCCTAAGAACAAACAACCCTAAACCCCTAACAACAAACAATCCTAACGCCCAGCAACCAACAACGCTCACCCCTAACCACAATCAACACTAACATCCTAACCACAAACAACACTAACCCCGTAAGAACAAACAACACTAACCCCCTAACAACAAACAACACTAACACCCTAACAACAAAAACTACTAAACCCCAACAAGAAACAACCCTAAACCCCTAACAGCAAACACTAACCCCCTAACAACAAACAACACTAAACCCCTAACAAGAAACTAACCTAACAACGTAACAACAAACAACCCTAACCTCCTAACAACAAACAACCTTAAACCCCTAACAACAAACAACCCTGAACCCCTAACAACAAACAATCCTAACGCCCTAACAACCAACAACGCTCACCCCCTAACCACAAACAACACTGACACCCTAAGCACAAACAACACTAACCCAGTAAGAACAAACAACACTAACCCCCTAACAAAAAACAACACTAAACCCCTAACAAGAAACTAACCTAACCCCGTAACAACAAACAACCCTAACCTCCTAACAACAAACAACTTTAAATCCCTAACAACAAACAACCTTAAACCCCTAACAACAAACAACACTAACACCCTAACAAAAACCACTAAACCCCAACAAGAAACAACACTAAACCCCTAACAACAAACACTAACCCCCTAACAACAAACAACACTAAATCCCTAACAAGAAACTAACCTAACCCTGTAACAACAAACAACACTAACCTCCTAACAACAAACAAACATTAACCCCCTAACAACAAACAACCCTAAACCCCTAACAAGAAACAATCCTAACCCCCTAACAACCAACAACGCTCACCCCCAACCACAAAAAACACTAACACCCTAACCACAAACAACACTAACCCCGTAAGAACAAACAACACTAACCCCCTAACAAAAAACAACACTAACACCCTAACAACAAAAACCACTGAAGCCCAACAAGAAACAACCCTAAACCCCTAAATACAAACAACACTAACCCCCTAACCACAAACAACACTAACACCCTAACAACAAAAACCACTAAACCTCAACAAGAAACAACCCGAAACCCCTAAATAGAAACAACACTAACCACCTAACAACAACCCTAACCCCCTAACAACAAACAACCCTAACCTCCAACAACAAACTACTCTAACCCACTAACAACAAACAACCCTAAGCCCCTAACAACAAAGAACCCTAACTCTCTAACAAGAAACAACACTAACCCCCTAAAAACAAAAAACACTAACCCCCTAACAACAAACACCACTAACCCCCTAACAGCAATCCTAACAACCTAACAACAAACAACACTAACCCCCTAAAAATAAACTACTCTAAACCCCTAACAACAAACAATCCTAACCCCCTAACAACAAACCACCCTAAGCCCCTAACAACAAACAACCCTAACCTTCTAACAACAAACAACAATAACCCCCTAACAAACAACAACACTAACCCCCTAACCACAAACAACACTAACACCCTAACAACAAAAACTACTAAACCCCAACAAGAAACAACCCTAAACCCCTAACAACAAACACTAACCCCCTAACAACAAACAACACCAAACCCCTAACAAGAAATTAACCTAACCCTGTAACAACAAACAACCCTAACCTCTAACAACAAGCAATGTTAAACCCCTAAAAACAAACAACCCTAAACCCCTAACACCAAACAACACTAACACCCTAACAACAAAAAAAACTAAACTCCAACAAGAAACAACACTGAACCCCTAAAACAAACACTACCCCCTAACAACAAACAACACTAAACCCCTAACAAGAAACTAACCTAACCCTGTAAGAACAAACAACTCTAAACTCCTAACAACAAACAAACCTAACCCCCTAACAAACAACACTAACCCCCTAACCACAAACAACACTAACACCCTAACAACAAAAACTACTAAACCCCAACAAGAAACAACCCTAAACCCCTAACAACAAACACTAACCCCCTAAAAACAAACAACACTAAAAACCTAACAAGAAACTAACCTAACCCCGTAACAACAAACAACCCTAACCTCCTAACAACAAACAACCTTAAACCCTTAACAACAAACAACCTTAAACCCCTAACAACAAACAACACTAACACCCTAACAACAAAAACCACTAAACCCCAACAAGAAACAACACTAAACCCCTAACAACAAACACTAACCCCCTAACAACAAACAACACTAAACCCCTAACAAGAAACGAACCTAACCCTGTAACAACAAACAACCCTAACCTCCTAACAACAAACAACATTAACCCCCTAACAACAAACAAACCTAAACCCCTAACAACAAACAATCCTAACTCCCTAACAACCAACAACGCTCACCCCCTAACCACAAACAACACTAACACCCTAACCACAAACAACACTAACCCCGTAAGAACAAACAACACTAACCCCCGAACCACAAACAACACTAACACCCTAACAACAAAAACTACTATACCCCAACAAGAAACAACCCTAAACCCCTAACAACAAACACTAACCCCCTAACAACAAACAACACTAAACCCCTAACAAGAAACTAACCTAACCCCGTAACAACAAACAACCCTAACCTCCTAACAACAAACAACCTTAAACCCCTAACAACAAACAACCTTAAACATCTAACAACAAACAACAGTAACACCCTAACAACAGAAACCACTAAACCCGAAAAAGAAACAACACTAAACCCCTAACAACAAACACTAACCCCCTAACAACAAACAACACTAAACCCCTAACAAGAAACTAACCTAACCCTGTAACAACAAACAACACTAACCTCCTAACAACAAACAAACCTTAACCCCCTAACAAGAAACAACCCTAAACTCCTAACAACAAACAATCCTAATCCCCTTACAACCAACAATGCACACCCCCAACCACAAAAAACACTAACACCCTAACCACAAACACTAACCCCGTAAGAACAAACAACACTAACCCCCTAACCACAAACAACACTAACACCCTAACAACAAAAACTACTAAATCCCAACAAGAAACAACCCTAAACCCCTAACAACAAACACTAACCCTCTAACAACAAACAACACTAAACCCCTAACAAGAAACTAACCTAACCCCGTAACAACAAACAACCCTAACCTCCTAACAACAAACAACCTTAAACCCCTAACAACAAACAACACTAACACCCTAACAACAAAAACCAATAAACCCCAACAAGAAACAACACTAAACCCCTAACAACAAACACTAACCCCCAACAACAAACAACACTAAACCCCTAACAAAAACTAACCTAACCTTGTAACAACAAACAACACTAACCTCCTAACAACAAACAAACCTTAACCCCCTAACAACAAACAAACCTAAACCCCTAACAACAAACAATCCTAACCCCCAACAACCAACAACGCACACCCCCTAACCACAAACAACACTAACACCCTAACCACAAACAACACTAACCCCGTAAGAACAAACAACACTAACCCCCTAACAACAAACAACACTAACAGCCTAACAACAAAAACTACTAAATCCCAACAAGAAACAACCCTAAACCCCAACAACAAACACTAACCCCCTAACAACAAACAACACTAAACCCCTAACAAGAAACTAACCTAACCCCGTAACAACAAACAACCCTAACCTCCTAACAACAAACAACCTTAAACCCCTAACAACAAACAACCCTAAACCCCTAACAACAATCAACACTAACACTCTAACAACAAAAACCACTAAACCCCAACAAGAAACAACACTAAACCCCTAACAACAAACACTAACCCCCTAACAACAAACAACACTAAACCCCTAACAAGAAACTAACCTAACCCTGTAACAACAAACAACCCTAACCTCCTAACAACAAACAACCTTAACCCCCTAACAAAAAACAACCCTAAACCCCTAACAACAAACAATCCTAACCCCCTAACAACCAACAACGCTCACCCCCTAACCACAAACATCACTAACACCCTAACCACAAACAACACTAACCCCGTAAGAACAAACAACACTAACCCCCTAGCAACAAACAACACTAACAAACTAACAAAAAAAACCACTAAAGCCCAACAAGAAACAACCCTAAACCCCTAAATACAAACACTAACCCCTAACCACAAACAACACTAACACCCTAACAACAAACACCACTAAACCGCAACAAGAAACAACCCGAAACCCCTAAATAGAAACAACACTAACCACCTAACAACAACCCTAAACCCCTAAAAACAAACAACCCTAACCTCCAACAACAAACTACTCTAACCAACTAACAACAAACAACCCTAAGCCCCTAACAACAAAGAACCCTAACTCTCTAACAAGAAACAACACTAACCCCCTAACAACAAAAAACACTAACCCCCTAACAATAAACACCACTAACCCCCTAACAACAATCCTAACAACCTAACAACAAACAACACTAACCCCCTAAAAACAAACTACTCTAAACCCCTAACAACAAACAACCCTAACCCCCTAACAACAAACAAGCCTAACCTTCTAACAACAAACAACCCTAACCCCCTAACAAACAACAACACTAACCCCCTAACCACAAACAACACTAACACCCTAACAACAAAAACTACTAAACCCCAACAAGAAACAACCCTAAACCCCTAACAACAAACACTAACCCCCTAACAACAAACAACACTAAACCCCTAACAAGAAACTAACCTAACCCCATAACAACAAACAACCCTAACCTCCTAACAACAAACAACCTTAAACCCCTAACAACAAACAACACTAACACCCTAACCACAAACAACACTAACCCCGTAAGAACAAACAACACTAACCCCCTAACAACAGACAACACTAACACCCTAACAACAAAAACTACTAAACCGAAACAAGAAACAACCCTAAACCGCTAAATACAAACAACACTAACACCCTAACCACAAACAACACTAACCCCGTAAGAACAAACAACACTAACCCCCTAACCACAAACAACACTAACACCCTAACAACAAAAACCACTAAACCTCAACAAGAAACAACCCGAAACCCCTAAATAGAAACAACACTAACCACCTAACAAAAACCCTAACCCCCTAACAACAAACAACCCTAACCTCCAACAACAAACTACTCTAACCCACTAACAACAAACAACCCTAAGCCCCTAACAACAAAGAACCCTAACTCTCTAACAAGAAACAACACTAACCCCCTAACAACAAAAAACACTAACCCCCTAACAACAAACACCACTAACCCCCTAACAACAATCCTAACAACCTAACAACAAACAACACTAACCCCCTAAAAATAAACTACTCTAAACCCCTAACAACAAACAACCCGAACCCCCTAACAACAAACAACCCTAAACCCCTAAGAACAAACAACCCTAACCTTCTAACAACAAACAACAATAACCCCCTAAAAAACAACAACACTAACCCGCTAACCACAAACAACACTAACACCCTAACAACAAAAACTACTAAACTCCAACAAGAAACAACCCTAAACCCCTAACAACAAACACTAACCCCCTAACAACAAACAACACTAAACCCCTAACAAGAAACTAACCTAACCCCGTAACAACAAACAACCCTAACCTCCTAACAACAAACAACCTTAAACCCCTAACAACAAACAACCCTAAACCCCTAACACCAAACAACACTAACATACTAACAACAAAAACCACTAAATTCCAACAAGAAACAACACTGAACCCCTAAGAACAAACACTACCCCTAACAACAAACAACA
Source organism: Loxodonta africana (assembly GCF_030014295.1). Lineage (NCBI taxonomy): Eukaryota > Metazoa > Chordata > Mammalia > Proboscidea > Elephantidae > Loxodonta > Loxodonta africana. The sequence goes on along the minus strand of NW_026974831.1, from coordinate 1,175,154 downwards.
CTAAACCCCTAACAAGAAACTAACCTAACCCTGTAAGAACGAACAACCCTAAACTCCTAACAACAAACAACCCAAACCCCCTAACAAACAACAACACTAACCCCCTAACCACAAACAACACTAACACCGTAACAACAAAAACTACTAAACCCCAACAAGAAACAACCCTAAACCCCAACAACAAACACTAACCCCCTAAAAACAAACAACACTAAACCCCTAACAAGAAACTAACCTAACCCTGAAACAACAAACAACCCTAACCTCCTAAAAACAAACAACCTTAACCCCCTAACAACAAACAAACCTAAACCCCTAACAACAAACAATCCTAACGCCCTAACAACCAACAACGCTCACCCCCTAACCACAAACAACACTAACACCCTAACCACAAACAACACTAACCCCCTAACAACAAACAACACAAAACCCCTAACAAGAAACTAACCTAACCCCGTAACAACAAACAACCCTAACCTCCTAACAACAAACAACACTAACACCCTAACAACAAAAACTACTAAAGCCCAACAAGAAACAACCCTAAACCCCTAAATACAAACAACACTAACCCCCTAACCACAAACAACACTAACACCCTAACAACAAAAACTACTAAAGCCCAACAAGAAACAACCCTAAACCCCTAAATACAAACAACACTAACCCCCTAACCACAAACAACACTAACACCCTAACAACAAAAACCACTAAACCGCAACAAGAAACAACCCGAAACCCCTAAATAGAAACAACACTAACCACCTAACAACAACCCTAACCCCCTAACAACAAACAACCCTAACCTCCAACAACAAACTACTCTAACCAACTAACAACAAACAACCCTAAGACCCTAACAACAAAGAACCCTAACTCTCTAACAAGAAACAACACTAACCCCCTAACAACAAAAAACACTAACCCCCAACAACAAACACCACTAACCCCCTAACAACAATCCTAACAACCTAACAGCAAACAACACTAACCGCCTAAAAATAAACTACTCTAAACCCCTAACAACAAACAACCCTAACCCCCTAACAACAAACAACCCTAAACCCCTAACAACAAACAACCCTAAACCCCTAACAACAAACAATCCTAACCCCCTAACAACCAAAAACGCTCACCCCCTAACCACAAACAACACTAACACCCTAACATCAAACAACACTAAACCCCAACAAGAAACAACACTGAACCCCTAACAACAAACACTAACCCCCTAACAACAAACACCACTAAACCCCTAACAAGAAACTAACCTAACCGTGTAACAACAAACAACATTAACCTCCTAACAACAAACAACCTTAACCCCCTAATAACAAACAACCCTAACCCCCTAACAACAATCTAAACAACCTAACAACAAACAACACTAACCCCCTAAAAATAAACTATTCTAAACCCCTAACAACAAACAACCCTAACCCCCTAACAACAAACAACCCTAAACCCCTAACAACAAACAACCCTAACCTTCTAACAACAAACAACCCTAACCTCATAACAAACAACAACACTAACCCACTAACCACAAACAACACTAACACCCTAACAACAAAAATTACTAATCCCCAACAAGAAACAACCCTAAACCCCTACCAACAAACAATCCTAACGCCCTAACAACCAACAACGCTCACCCCCTAACCACAAACAACACTAACACCCTAACCACAGACAACACTAACCCCGTAAGAACAAACAACACTAACCCCCTAACAACAAACAACACTAACACCCTAACAACAAAAACTACTAAACCCCAACAAGAAACAACCCTAAACCCCTAACAACAAACACTAACACCCTAACAACAAACAACACTAAACCCATAACAAGAAACTAACCTAACCCCGTAACAACAAACAACCCTAACCTCCTAACAACAAACAACCTTAAACCCCTAACAACAAACAACACTAAACCCCTAACAACAAACAACACTAACACCCTAACAACAAAAACCACTAAACCCCAACAAGAAACAACACTAAACCCCTAACAACAAACACTAACCCCCTAACAACAAACAACACTAAACCCCTAACAAGAAACTAACCTAACCGTGTAACAACAAACAACCCTAACCTCCTAACAACAAACAACCTTAACCCTCTAACAACAAACAACCCTAAACCCCTAACAACAAACAATCCGAACCCCCTAACAACCAACAATGCACACCCCCTAACCACAAACAACACTAACACCCTAACCACAAACAACACTAACCCCGGAAGAACAAACAACACTAACCCCCTAACCACAAACAACACTAACACCCTAACAACAAAAACTACTAAACCCCAACAAGAAACAACCCTAAACCCCTAACAACAAACACTAACCCCCTAACAACAAACAACACTAAACCCCTAACAAGAACCTAACCTAACCCTGTAACAACAAACAGCCCTAACCTCCTAACAACAAACAACCTTAAACCCCTAACAACAAACAACCGTAAACCCCTAACAACAAACAACACTAACACCCTAACAACAAAAAAACACTAAACCCCAACAAGAAACAACACTAAACCCCTAACAACAAACACTAACCCCCTAACAACATACAACACTAAACCCGTAACAAGATTCTAACCTAACCCTGTAACAACAAACAACCCTAACCTCCTAACAACAAACAACCCTAACCCCCTAACAAACAACAACACTAACCCCCTAACCACAAACAACACCAACACCCTAACAACAAAAACTACTAAACCCCAACAAGAAACAACCCTAAACCCCTAACAACAAACACTAACCCCCTAACAACAAACAACACTAAACCCCTAACAAGAAACTAACCTAACCCCGTAACAACAAACAACCCTAAACTCCTAACAACAAACAACCTTAAACCCCTAACAACAAACAACCCTAAACCCCTAACAACAAACAACACTAACACCGTAACAACAAAAACCACTAAACCCCAACAAGAAACAACACTAAACCCCTAACAACAAACACTAAAACCTTAACAACAAACAACACTAAACCCCTAACAAGAAACTAACCTAACTCTGTAACAACAAACAACCCTAAACTCCTAACAACAAACAACCTTAACCCCCTAACAACAAACAAAGCTAAACCCCTAACAACAAACAATCCTAACCCCCTAACTACCAACAACGCTCACCCCCTAACCACAAACAACACTAACACCCTAACCACAAACAACACTAACCCCGTAAGAACAAACACCACTAACCCCCTAACAACAAACAACCTTAAGCCCCTAACAAAAAACAACCCTAAACCCCTAACAATAAACAACACTAACACCCTAACAACCAAAACCACTAAACCCCAACAAGAAACAACCCTAAACCCCTAACAACAAACAACACTAACCCCCTAACAACACACAACCCTAACCAGACAACAAACAACCCTAACCCACTAACAACAAACAACACTAACCCCCTAACAAGAAACAACCCTAAGCCCATAACAACAAACAACCCTAAGCCCTAACAACAAACAACCCTAACCCCCTAAAAACAAACAACCCTAACCAAACAACAAACAACCCTACACGACTAACAACAAACAACACTAAACCCATAACAAGAATCTACCTTAAATCCGAAACAACAAACAACCCTAACCCCCTAACAACCAACAACCGTAAACACCTAACAACAAACAACACTATCCCCCTAAACAACCAACAACACTAACCCCCTAACCACGAACACCACTAACCCAGTAAAAACAAAAAAGAAACTATCCCCCTAACAACAACCAACATTTATCCCCTAAAAACAAACACTAACCCGCAACAAGAAAGAACCCAAATACTCTAACAACAAACAACTCTAACCCCCTAACAACAAAAAACTCTGAACCCCTAACAACAAACAACACTAACCCACTAACAACAAACAACCCTAAACCCCTAACAACAAACCCTTACCCCCTAACAAACAACACTAACCCCCTAACCAAAAACGCTAACACCCTAACAACAAAACCCACTAAACCCCAATAAGAAACAACCCTAAACACCTAACAACAAACAACACTAACCCCCTAACAACAAAAAACACTAACACCCTAACAACAACCATCCCTAAACCCCTAGCAACAAACAACCCTAACCAAACAACAAACAACCCTAACCAAACAACAAACAACCCTAACCAAACAACAAACAACCCTAACCGACTAACAACAAACAACACTAAACCCCTAAGAAGAAACTACCTTAAACCCGAAACAACAAACAACCCTAACCCCCTAACAACCAACAACCCTAACCCCCTAACAACAAACAACCCTAACCCCCTAAACAACCAACAACACTAAACCCCTAACCATCAACAGCACTAACCCAATAAAAACAAAAAAACTAACCCCCTAACAACAACCAACACTTATGCCCTAAAAACAAACAACACTAACCCCCAACAAGAAAGAACCCAAATTCTCTGAGAACAAACAACTCTAACCCCCAACAACAAAAAACTCTGAACACCTAACAACAAACAACACTAACCCACTAACAACAAACAACCCTAAACCCCTAACAACAAACAACCCTTACCCCCTAACAACCAACAGCACTGACCCCCTAAGCAAAAACACTAACACCCTAACAACAAAACCCACTAAACCCCAACAAGAATCAACCCTAAACACCAAACAACAAACAACACTAACCCCCTAACCACAAACAACACTAACACCCTAACAACAACCATCCCTAACCCCCTAGCAACAAACAACCCTAACCAAACAACAAACAACCCTAACCGACTAAGAACAAACAACCCTAAACCCCTAACAAGAAACTACCTTAAACCCGAAACAACAAACAACCCTAAAACCCTAACAACCAACAACCGTAAACACCTAACAACAAACAACACTAACCCCCTAACAACAAACAACCCTAACCCCTAACAACAAACAACCCTAACCCCCTAAACAACCAACAACACTAACCCCCTAACCACCAACAGCACGAACCCAGTAAAAACAAAAAAAACTAACCCCCTAACAACAACCAACACTTATCCCCTAAAAACAAACAACACTAGCCCCCAACAAGAAAGAACCCAAATCCTCTAACAACAAACAACTCTGACCCCCTAACAACAAAAATCTCTGAACCCCTAACAACAAGCAACACTAACGCACTAACAACAAACAACCCTAAACCCCTAACAACACACAACTCTTACCCCCTAACAACCAAAACACTAACCCCCTAACCAAAAACACTAACACCCTAACAACTAAAACCACTAAACCCCAACAAGAAACAGCCCTAAACACCTAACAACAAACAACACTAACCCCCCAACAACAAACAAACCTAACCCCCTATCAACAACCATCCCTACCCCTTAACAACAAACAACCCGAAGCCCCAACAACAAACAACACTAACATTCTAACAACAACCATAATCCCCTAACTACAAACAACACTATCCCACTAACAACAAACAACCCTAAACCCCTAACATCAAAGAACACTAACACCCTAACAACATACAACCCTAACCCCCTAACAGCAAACAACACTAACGCCCAAACAACAAACAGCTATAACCCTTAAAACCAAAAACGCTAACCCACTAACAACGAACAACCCTAACCCATTAAAAACAAACAACCCTAACACCCTAACAACAAACAACACTAACCCCCAAACAACAAAAAACCCTAAACCCCTAACATGAAACAACACTAACCCCCTACAAACAAACAACAATAACACCCTAACAACAAACAACACTAACACCCTAACAACAAAAACCACTAAATCCCAACAAGAACAACCCTAAACCCCTAACAACAAACACTAACCCCCTAACAACAAACAACAGTAAACCCCTAACAAGAAACTAAACTAACCCCGTAACAACAAACAGCACTAACCTCCTATCAACAAACAACCTTAACCCCCAACAACAAACAACCCTAAACCCCTAACAAGAAACAATCCTAACCCCCTAACAACCAACATCACTAAACCCCTAACCACAAACAACACTAACCCCGTAAGAACAAACAACACTAACCCCCTAACAACAAAAACCACTAAACCCCAACAAGGAACAACCCTAAACCCCTAAATACAAACAACACTAACTCCCTAAGCACAAACAACACTAACACCCTAACAACAAAAACCACTAAACCCCAACGAGAAACAACCCGAAACCCCTAAATACAAACAACACTAACCCCCAACAACAACCCTAACCCCCTAACAACAAAAAACCCTAACCCCTAACAACAAACAACTCTAACACACTAACAACAAACAACCCTAACACCCTAACAACAAACAACCCTTACCCCCTAACAACAAACAACCCTACCACCCTAACAACAAACAACACTTACCCCTAACAACAAACAACCCTAAAACCCTAACATCAAACAACACTAACCCCGTAAGAACAAACAACCCTAACCCCCAAACAACAAACAACCCTAAACCCCTAACAACCAACAACACTAACCCACTAACCACAAACAACACTAACACCCTAACAACACACAACCCTAACCAGACAACAAACAACCCTAACCCACTAACAACAAACAACACTAACCCCCTAACAAGAAACTACCCTAACCCCATAACAACAAACAACCCTAACCCCTAACAACAAACAAGCCTAACCCCCTAAAAACAAACAACCCTAACCAAACAACAAACAACCCTACACGACTAACAACAAACAACACTAAACCCATAACAAGAATCTACCTTAAATCCGAAACAACAAACAACCCTAACCCCCTAACAACCAACAACCGTAAACACCTAACAACAAACAACACTATCCCCCTAAACAACCAACAGCACTAACCCCCTAACCACCAACACCACTAACCCAGTAAAAACAAAAAAGAAACTATCCCCCTAACAACAACCAACATTTATCCCCTAAAAACAAACAACACTAACTCGCAACAAGAAAGAACCCAAATCCTCTAACAACAAACAACTCTAACCCCCTAACAACAAAAAACTCTTAACCCCTAACAACAAACAACACTAACCCACTAACAACAAACAACCCTAAACCCCTAACAACAAACCCTTACCCCCTAACAAACAACAACACTAACCACCTAACCAAAAACACTAACACCCTAACAACAAAACCCACTAAACTCCAACAAGAAACAACCCTAAACACCTAACAACAAACAACACTAACCCCCTAACAACAAACAACACTAACACCCTAACAACAACCGTCCCTAACCCCCTAGAAACAAACAACCCTAACCAAACAACAAACAACCCTAACCGACTAACAACAAACAACACTAAAGCCCTAACAAGAAACTACCTTAAACCCGAAACAACAAACAACTCTAACCCCCTAACAACCAACAACCGTAAACACCTAACAACAAACAACACTAACCCCCTAACAACAAACAACCCTAACCCCCTAACAACAAACAACCCTAACCCCCAACAACAAACAACCCTAACCCCCTAAACAACCAACAACACTAACCCCCTAACCACCAACAGCACTAACCCAGTAAAAACAAAAAAAAATAACCCCCTAACAACAACCAACACTTATCCCCTAAAAACAAACAACACTAACCCCCAACAAGAAAGAACCCAAATCCTCTAAGAACAAACAACTCTAACCCCCTAACAACAAAAAACTCTGAACACATAACAACAAGCAACACTAACACACTAACAACAAACAACCCTAAACCCCTAACAACAAACAACCCTTGCCCCCTAACAACCAACAGCACTCACCCCCTAAGCAAAAACACTAACACCCTAACAACAAAACCCACTAAACTCCAACAAGAAACAACCCTAAACACTTAACAACAAACAACACTAACCCCCTAACCACAAACAACACTAACACCCTAACAACAACCATCCCTAATCCCCTAACAACAAAAAACACTAACCCTCTAACAACAACCCTAATCCCCTAACTACAAACAACACTAACCCACTAACAAAAAACAAAACTAACCCCCTAAAAAACAAAACAAACCCCAAACAACAAACAACTCTCACACCCTAACAACAAACAACACTAACCCTCTAACAACAACAACACTAACACCGAAAAATGGACAACCTTAACCCCCTAACAACAAACAACACTAACCCAATAACAACAAACAACCCTAAACCCCTAACATCAAAGAACACTAACACCCTAACAACAAACAACCCTAACGCCCTAACAACAAACAACACTAACACCCTAACAACAACCATCCCTAATCCCCTAACAACAAACAACACTAACCCTCTAACAACAACCCTAATCCCCTAACTACAAACAACACTAACCCACTAACAACAAACAAAACTAACCCCCTAAAACACAACACAAACCCCAAACAACAAAGAACTCTCACACCCTAACAACAAACTACACTAACCACCAACAACAACAACACTAACCCCCAAAAACGGACAACACTAACACCCTAACAACAAACACCACTAAACCCCAACTAGAAACAACCCTAACCCCCAACAACAAACAACACTAACCCCCTAACAACAAACCCTAAACCCCTAACATCAAAGAACACTAACATCCTAACAACAAACAACACTAACCCCCTAACAACAAACAACACTAACCCCTAAAAACCAAAAACACTAACCCACTTACAACAAAAAACCCTAACCCACAAACAACAAACAACCCTAACACCGTAACAACAAACAACATTAACCCCCTAACAACAAACAACCCTAACCCCCTAACATCAAACAACACTAACCCCCTAACAACAAACAACACTAACACCCTAACAACAAACACTAACACCCTAACAACAAAAACCACTAAACCCCAACAAGAAACAACCCTAAACCCCTAAATACAAACAACACTAACCCCCAACCACAAACAACACTAACACCCTAACAACAAAAACCACTAAACCTCAACAGGAAACAACCCAAAACCCCGAAATAGGAACAACACTAACCACCTAACAACAACCCTAACCCCCTAACAACAAACAACCCTAACCCCGAACAACAAACTACTCTAACCCACTAACAACTAACAACCCTAAGCCCCTAACAAGAAACACCACTAACCCCCTAACAACAATCCTAACAACCTAACAACAAACAACACTAACCCCCTAAAAATAAACTACCCTAAACCCCTAACAACAAACAACACTAACCCCCTAACAAGAAACAACCCTAAACCCCTAACAACAAACAACCCTAACCCCCAACAACAAACAACTCTAACCCACTAACAACAAACAACCCTAACCCCCTAACAAGAAAGAACCCTAACTCTCTAACAAGAAACAACACTTACCCCCTAAAAACAAAAAACACTAACCCCCTAACAACAAACACCACTAACCCCCTAACAACAATCCTAACAACCTAACAACAAACAACACTAACCCCCTAAAAATAAACTACTCTAAACCCCTAACAACAAACAACCCTAACACCCTAACAACCAACAACGCACACCCCCTAACAACAAACAACACTAACCCTTTAAAAATAAACTACCCTAAACCCCTAACAACAAACAAACCTAACCCCCTAACAACAAACCACCCTAACCCCCTAACAACAAACAACCCTAACCTTCTAACAACAAACAACCCTAGCCCCCTAACATTCAACAACACTAACCCCCTAACCACAAACACTAACACCCTAACAACAAAAACCACTAAACCCCAACAAGAAACAACACTAAACCCCTAACAACAAACAACAATAACCCCCTAACAACAAACAACACTATACCCCTAACAAGAAACTACCCTAACCCCGTAACAACAAACAACAATAACCCCCTAACAACAAACAACACTAAACCCCTAACAAGAAACTACCCTAACCCCGTAACAACAAACAACGCTAACCCCCTAACAACAAACAACCCTAACCCCTAACATCAAACAACACGAACCCCGTAACAACAAACAACCCTAACCCCCTAACAACAAACAATCCTATCCCCCTACCAACAACACTAACCCTCTAACCAAAAACAACACTAACACCCTAACAACAAAAACCACTAAACCCCAACAAGAAACAACCCTAAACCCCTAAAAACAAACAACACTAACCCCCTAACAACACACAACCCAAACCAAACAGCAAACAACCCTAACCCACCAACAACAAACAACACTAACCCCCTAACAAGAACCTACCCTAACCCGTAACAACAAACAACCCTAACCCCTAAGAACAAACAACCCTAACCCCCTAACAACAAACAACCCTAATCCCTGACATCAAAGAACACTAACACCCTAACAACAAACAACCCTAACACCCTAACAACAAACAATACTAACCCCCTAACAACAAAAAACCCTAACCCCTAACATCAAACAACACTAACCCCGTAACAACAAACAACCCTAACCCCAAAACAACAAACAACCCTAACCCCCTAACAACAAACAATCCTATCCCCCTAACAACCAACAACACTAACCCCCTAACGACAAACAACACTAACACCCTAAAAGAAAAACCACTAAACCCCAACAAGAAACAACCCTAAACCCCTAACAACAAACAACCCTAACCCCTAACAACAAACAACACTAAACCCCTAACAACAAACAACCCTAACCAAACAACAAACAACCCTAACCGACGAACAACAAACAACACTAAACCCCTAACAAGAAACTACCTTAAACCCGAAACAACAAACAACCCTAACCCCCTAACAGCCAACAACCGTAAACACCTAACAGCAAACAACACTAACCCCCTAACAACAAACAACCCTAACCCCCTCAACAACCAACAACACTAAAGCCCTAACCACCAACACCACTAACCCAGTAAAAACATAAAACACTAACCCCCTAAGAACATCCAGTACTTATCCCCTGAAAACAAACAAAACTAACCCCCTAACAAGAAAGAACCCAAATCCTCCAACAACAAACAACTCTAACCCCCTAACAACAAACAATTTTGAACCCCTAACAACAAACACCACTAACCCACTAACAACAAACAACACTAACTCCCTAACAAGAAAATACCCTAACCCCGTAACAACAAACAACCCTAACCCTTAACAACAACGAACCCTAACCCCCTAACAACAAACAACTCTAATCCCCTAACAACCAACAACCGTAAACCCCTAACAACAAACAACCCTAACACCTAAAAACCAAAAACACTAACCCACTAACAACAAACAACCCTAACCCACTAACAACAAACAACCTTAACACCCTAACAACAAACAATACTAACCCCCTAACAACAAACAACCCTAACCCCTAACATCAAACAACACTAACCCCGTAACAACAAACAACCCTAACCCCCAAACAACAAACAACCCTAACCCCCTAACAACAAACAATCCTAACCCCCTAAACAACCATCAACACTAACCCCCTAACCACCAACAGCACTAACCCAAGAAAAACAAAAAAAAACTAACCCCCTAACAACAACCAACACTTATCCCCTAAAAACAAACAACACTAACCCCCAACAAGAAAGAACCCAAATCCTCTAACAACAAACAACTCTAACCCCCTAACAACAAAAAACTCTGAACCCCTAACAACAAACAACACTAACCCACTAACAACAAACAACCCTTAACCCCTAACAACAAACAACCCTTACCCGCTAACAACCAACAACACTAACCCTCAACCAAAAACACTGACACCCTAACAACAAAAACCACTAAACCCCAACAAGAAACAACCCTAAACACCTAACAACAAACAACACTAACCCCCTAACAACAACAAAACTAACTCCCAAAAACAAACAAAACTAACACCCTACCAACAAACAATACTAAACTGGAACTAGAAACAACCCTAACCCCCTAACAACAAACAACAGTAACCCTCTAACAACAAACAACACTAACCCCCAACAACAGTCCTAACCACCTAACAACAAACAACACTAACCCCCTAAAAAAAAAAACAATAAACCCCTAAAAACAAACAACACTCATCCCCTAAGAACAAACAACACTAACCCTCTAACAACAACCAACACTAACCCCCAACAACAAACAATCCTAACCCCCTAAAAACAAACAACACTAACCACCTAAAAACAAACAACACTGAACCCCTAAAAACAAACAACACGAAGCCAATAACAACAAACAGCACTAACCCACTAACAACAAAAAACACTAACCCGCTAACAACATCCAACAGTAACGCCCTAACCACAAACAGCACTAACCCCCTAACAACAAACAATCCTAACCCCCTAACAACAAACACTCACCCTTAAAAACAAACAACCCTAAAACCCTAAAAGCAAACAACACTGAATCCCTAAAAACAAACAGCACTAAGCCTCTAACAACAAACACTAACACCCTAACAACAAACACCACTAAACCCCAACAAGAATCAACCCTAAACCCCTAACAAAAAACACTAACCCCCTAACAAGAAACAACCCTAAACCCCTAACAACAAACAACACTAACCCCCTAACAACAAACAATCCTAACCCCCTAAAACAAACACCAACCCCCTAACTACAAACAACACTAACACCCTAACAACAAGCAACCCAAACCCCCTAACAACAAACAACACTAAACCCCTAACAACAAACAACACTAACAACCTAACAACAACCAAACCTAACCCCCTAACAACAAACAACACTAAACCACTAAGAACAAACAACACTAACCCCCAACAACAAACAACCCTAACCCCCAACAACAAACAACACTAACCCCTAACAAGAAACTACCCTAACCCTGTAACAAAAAACAAAGATAACCCCCTAAAAACAAACAACCCTAACCCCCTAACAACAAACAACACTTACCACCTTACAACAAACAACCCTAACCCCCTATCAACAAAAAACCCTAACACACTAACAACAAACAACACTAAACCCCTAACAAGAAACTACCCTAACCCCGTAACAACAAACAACCCTAACCCCTCACAACAAACAACCCTATCCCCCTAAGAACCAACAACAGTAACCCCAAACACAAACAACACTAACCCCATGAAAACAAACAACACTAACCCCCTAAGAACAAACAACCCTAACCTCCTAACAGCAAACAACCCTAACGCCCTAACAACCAACAACACTAAACCCCTAACCACAAACAACACTAACCCCTTAAAAACAAACAACACTAACCCCCTAACATCAAACAATCCTACCCCCTAACAACAAACACTAACCCCCTAACAACAAACACTAACCCCCTAACAACAACCAACACTAACCCCCTAAAAACAAACACCACTAAACCCCAACAAGAAACAACCCAAAACCCCTAACACTATCCCCCTAACAACAAACAACGCTAACACCCTAACAAATACCAACCCTAACCCCCTAACAACAAACAAAACTAACCCCCTAAGAGCAAACAACACTAACCCCCTAACAACAAACAACACTAAACCACTAACAACATTCAACCCTAACCCCCTAAGAACAAACAACTCTAACCCCATATCAACAAACGACTCTAACCCCCTAACAAAAAACAAACCTAACCCCCTAACAACCAACAACACTAACCCCCTAACCACAAACAACACTAACCGCCTATCCACAAACAACACTAACCCCCTAACAACAAACAACACTAACCCCCTAAAAACAAACAACCCTAAAACCCTAAAAACAAACAACACTGAACCCCTAAAAACAAACAACACTAAGCCCCTAACAACAAACAGCACTAACCCAATAACAACAAAATCACTAACCCCCTAACAACAAACAACCCTAAGACTCTAACAACAAACAACCCTCCCTCCCAAAAACCAACAACCCAAAACCCCTAACAACCAACAGTAACCCCCTAACAACAAACAACCCTAACCCCATAACAACAAACAACCCTAGACCCCTAACAACCAACAACACTAACCCCCTAACCACAAACAACACTAACCCCCTAACAACAAACAACACTAACCCTCTAACAACAAACAATCCTAACCCCGTAACAACAAACAACACTAACCCCCTAACAACAAACAACCCTAACCCACTAACAGCAAACAAAACTAACGCCCTAACAAACAACACTAACCGCCGACCAGAAACAACACTAACCCCCTAACAAAAAACAACCCTCAGTGCCTAACAACAAACAACCCTAACCCCCTAACAACAAACAAACCTAACCCCCAAACAACAAACAACCCTAACTCCCTAACGAAAACAACCCTAACCCCCTAATAAATAACCCTAAGCCCCTAACAAACACAACTCTAAACCCCGAAAAATACAATCGTAACCCCGTAACAAACACAACCCTAACCCGCTAACAAAGCCTAACAATAACTTAAACCTGACCATAAGCATAACCCCAAACCCTAGCACTAACTCTAACTCTAAACCTAACACTAACCTAGCCCTGCCCTTTACCGTAAACCTAGCCTTAACCCTAACCTTACCCCTACCCGAACACTAACTCTATACCTAACCTGAACACTAACCTTGACCCTACTCTAACTTTAACTCTAACGTGACTATTAACTGAAACATCACCCTAACCCTAAGCCTAAATCTAACTCGAGCCCTAACCATAACAATTACCCTAAACCCTCGCCTTAACTGTAAACCTAACCCTAACCCTCACCCTAATCCTTAACCGTATCCCCAACCCTAAACCTAACGCTATCCCCAAACTTATCCCTAACCCTAACCCTAATACGAACAGTAACCCAAATCTAACCCTAACCCTAATATTAAACCTAAACTTAAATCTACCCTAACCATAAACCTAACCCTAACACCCTAAACCTAACGTCTAACACCGTCTATAATCCTAACCCTTATCATAACCCTCACCCTTAACCTAAACTTGACACTAACCCTAAACCTAACCTAACGCTGGCCCTAGACATAACGCCTAACCCTAACCGAACCCTAAACCTATCCTTAACACTAACCTGAACACAAACCCAAACCCTAGCCCTCACCATAAAAATAACCCTCACCCTATCCTGAACTTCATCCAAACACTAACCATAACCTTAACCCTAAACCTAGACCTAACCCAAACCCTAACCTTAAACCTAACTCTAAGAATAACGCTAGTCCATCTGTAACCCTAAACTGAACACTTACAATAGCCCTGAACCTAACCCTAAAATAATCCTAATCCTAACCCTAGACCTAATCCTAACCCTACCCCTAACCTTTACCCTAAATAGAACACTAAGTCTAACCCTCAACATGGACCTAAACCTAATTCTTACCCTACACCTAACCCTAATCCTAAACCAAACCCTAACTCTGACTATAACCCTAATCATAACAATTACCCGAAACCCTCACCTTAACTGTAAAACTAACCGTAACCCTCACCCTAAATCCTAACCGTATCCCACAACCCTAACCCTAATGCTATCCCTAACCCTAACCCTAACATTAACCTGAAACCCCTGAGCGCTAATGATAAACCTAACCCTAACACAAACCCTAACCCTAACACCAAAGCCTAGCAAAAACCTTAACCCTAACTCTCACCCTAACTCTAACACTAACCCGAAACCGAATCATGCACCTAACCCTAAGCCTAAACCAAACCTAACCATGACCAGAACCGCAAGGCCTAACCGGAACCCTCACCCAAACCCTAACCCTAAACTACACCTCTAACCCCTAACGCCTTATCATAACGATAATCCTAACCCTAACCAACCCTAACCCTAAAACTCACCCTCACCCCAACCACAAAGCCTAACACAACCGTGACCCTAACTCTAAACGTAACACTAAACTTAACCCTAACCTTAAATCTAACCCTAACCCTAAAACTGAACACAACCCCTGAACGTAACCCTAACCCTGAACATAACCTTAACACTAACCTGAAAACAAGCCCAAACCTTAGCCATAACCCTAACCCTCACCCTATCTTAAACTTCACCCTATCCCTAACCTAAAACTCACCCTGACTTTAATCCTAACCCTACCCATAAACCTAACCCTCACCTTAACCTTGGCCCACCTGTAACCCGAAACCTAACCCTTACAATAACTCTGACCCTAATCCTCGCCCTAAACCTAATTCTAATTCTAACCCTGACCCTAACCCTAACCTAACCTTAACCCTATCTTTAAGCCTACCATAAACTTAAACCTAACCCTAACCCTTAACCTTAACTCTAACCCTAACCCTAGCCCTAACCCTAACCTTAACGGTAACACTTACCCAAAACCCTCACCTTAACTGTCAATGTAACTCTAACTCTTACCCTAACCCTAAACTTAACCCTAATTAGAACCTTAACCTAAACCTAACTGAAACAGTAACCCTGAACCCTAACTCTAATCCTAATCCTTAGCCTAAAACTAACCTTAACCCTAAACCTAACCCTAACCACTGACCCTAACTCTAACCCTAACCCTAAGCCGAACCCTCACCCTTAACCAGAATTTCACCCTAAGCATAACGCTAAGCGTACCCTCACTTCATTCAAACCCAAACCCTAAGCAAAACTAACACTAACACTACACGTAACCCTAACCCTAAACCTAACCCTAACCCTGACTCTGACCTGAACCCAAACCCCTAACCCCAACCCTCTCGCTTAACATAAACTTTTCTGTAACCCTAACCCTAAAACTAAACGTAACACTAAATCTCCCCTAACCCTGACCGTACCATAAACGTAACCCTAACTCTAAACTCAAAACTAACCCTGACCCTAACTCTAACTCTAACCCTAATCCTAACCCTAAAACTTACCCTACACACTCAGCTTCAATGGAAACCTAGCACTAACCCTCATCTTACCATCTAAACCTAACCTCAACCCTTAACCTAACCCTATCTATAACCTTCACCTAGCCCTAAACCTAAACATGACTTAACCCTAACACTAACCCTAACCCTAAATCTAAACCTAACCTTAACCCTGCACTTCATCCTAACCTAAGCTCTAACCCTAACCCCTAACGCTAACCCTAAGCTCAACCCTCACCCTTCAATTAAACTTGACCCCAGCTGTAGCCCTAACCCTAAGCCGAACCCTAAACCTGACCCTAACATTAACCCAAACACCTAACCCTAACCCTAAGCCTAATCCTAAACCTAACCCTAACCTTAACCCAAATGCCTAACCCTAACCCTAACCCTCATCCTTAACCTAAACTTCACCCTAAACCTAAGGCTAACCCTAACCCTGAAAGTAAAGCTAACCCTTAACTATCCCCTAACTCTAGCCCTGACCCTAAACCTACTGCTAACCCTAGCCCTAACAGTAACACCCTAAAACATCAGCTTAATGTAAACTTAACACTAACCCTCCCATGAACCCCTAACCCTAACCCTACCCCGCATCCTACACCTAACCCAGACCTAAACCTAACCCTTTCTCTAACCCTAAATTAACCCTAACCTTAACTCTACCCTAACCCTAACAATAACTCTAAACCTGACCATAACCATAATCCTAAACCCTAGCACTAACTCTAACTCTAAATCTAACCCTAAGCTAGCCCTACCCTTTACCGTAAACCTAGGCTTAACCCTAACCTTACCCCTACCCATACCCTAACGCTATACCTAACCCGAACACTAACCTTAACCCTACTCTAACCTTAAGCCTAACCCTGACTAGTAACTGAAACTTCACCCTAACCCTAAGCCTAACTCTAACTCTAACCCTAACCATAACAATTACCCTAAACCCTCGCCTTAACTGTAAACCTAACCCTAACCCTCACCCTAATCCTTAACCGTATCCCCAACCCTAAACCTAACGCTATCCCCAAACTTATCCCTAACCCTAACCCTAATACGAACAGTAACCCAAATCTAACCCTAACCCTAATATTAAACCTAAACTTAAATCTACCCTAACCATAAACCTAACCCTAACACCCTAAACCTAACGTCTAACACCGTCTATAATCCTAACCCTTACCATAACCCTCACCCTTAACCTAAACTTCACACTAACCCTAAACCTAACCTAACGCTGACCCTAGACATAACGCCTAACCCTAACCGAACCCTAAACCTATCCTTAAGACTAACCTGAACACAAACCCAAACCCTAGCCCTCACCATAAAAATAACCCTCACCCTATCCTGAACTTCATCCAAACACTAACCATAACCTTAACCCTAAACCTAAAGCTAACCCAAACCCTAACCTTAAACCTAACTCTAAGAATAACGCTAGTCCATCTGTAACCCTAAACCAAACACTTACAATAGCCCTGAACCTAACCCTAAACTTAATCCTAATCCTAAACCTAGACCTAATCCTAACCCTAACCCTAACTCTAACCTTGACCCTAAATAGAACACTAAGTCTAACCCTCAACTTGGACCTAAACCTAAATCTTACCCTACACCTAACCCTAACCCTAAACCTAACCCTAACTCTAACTCTAACCCTAATCATAACACTTACCCTAAACCCTCACCTTAACTGTAAAACTAACCGTAACCCTCACCTTAACCCCTAACCGTATCCCACAACGCTAACCCTAATGCTATCCCTAACCCTAACCCTAACACTAACCTGAAACCCCTGAGCCCTAATGATAACCCTAACCCTAACCCAAACCCTAACACCAAAGTGAAAGCCTAGCAAAAACCTTAACCCTAACTCTCACCCTAACTCTAACACTAACCCGAAACCTAATCATGAACCTAACCCTAAGCCTAAACCAAACCTAACCATGACCAGAACCACAAGGTCTAACCGGAACCCTCACCCAAAACCTAATCCTAAACTACACCTCTAACTCTAACACCTTACCATAACCATAATCCAAACCCTACCCAACCCTAACCCTAAACCTAACCCTCACCCCAACCACAACGCCTAACACAACCATAACCCTTACCCTAACCGTAACACTAAACTTAACCCTAACCTTAAATCTAACCCTAACCCTAAAACTAAATACAACCCATGAACTTAACCCTAACCCTGAACATAACCTTAACACTAACCTGAAAACAAGCCCAAACCTTAGCCATAACCCTAACCCTCACCCTGTCTTAAACTTCACCCTATTCCTAACCTAAAACTCGCCCTAACTTTAACCCTAACCCTACCCCTAAACCTAACCCTCACCTTAACCTTGGCCCACCTGTAACCCTAAACCTAACCCTTACAATAACTCTGACCCTAATCCTCGCCCTAAACCTAATTCTAATCCTAACCCTGACCCTAACCCTAACCTAACCTTAACACTATCTTTAAGCCTACCATAATCTTAAACCTAACTCTAACCCTAACCCTAGCCCTAACCCTAATCTTAACTGTAACACTTACCCAAAACCCTCATCTTAACTGTAAATGTAACTCTCACTCTTACCCTAACCCTAAACTTAACCCTAATTATAACCCTAACCTAAACCTAACTGAAATGCTAACCCTTAACCGTAACTCTAACCCTAATCCTTAGCCGAAACCTAACCTTAACCCTAAACCTAACCCTAACCACTGACCCTAACTCTAACCCTAAGCCTAAGCCGAACCCGAACCCTTAACCAAAATTTCACCCTAAGCATAACGCTAAGCCTACCCTAACTTCATTCAAACCCTAACCCTAAGCAAAACTAACACTAACACTAAACCTAACCCTAACCCTAAACCTAACCCTAACCCTGACTCTAACC
The DNA here is from genome assembly GCF_030014295.1 of Loxodonta africana. Classification (NCBI taxonomy): domain Eukaryota; kingdom Metazoa; phylum Chordata; class Mammalia; order Proboscidea; family Elephantidae; genus Loxodonta; species Loxodonta africana. Next base: position 1,155,477 of record NW_026974831.1, on the reverse strand, counting down.
TGAACCCAAACCCCTAACCCTAACCCTCTCGCAGAACATAAATTCACTGTAACCCTAAACACTAAATCTCCCCAACCCTGACCCTAACCATAAACATAATCCCAACACTAAACTTAAACCTAACCCTGACTCTAACTCTAACTTTAACCCTAAAACTTACCCTACACACTCAGTTTGAATGGAAACCTAGCACTATCCCTCACCCTAACATCTAAACCTAACCCCAACCCTGAACCCAACCCTATCTCTAACTAAAAACTAGTCCTAAACCTAACTATGACTTAACCCTAACACTTAGCCTAACTCTAAACCTGACCTTAACCCTAACCTTAATTCTAACCTTAACCCTAACCCTAACCCCAACACTAACCCTAAGCTCAACACTCACCCTTAACTTAAACTTCACCCTAACCCTAACCCTAAACCAAACACTAACCCTAACCCTAAACCTAACCTTAAACCTGACCCTAACATTAACCCAAACACTTAACGCAAAACCTAACACTAAGCCTAACCCTAAATGTAACCCTAACCTTAACCTAAACACCAAAGCCTAATCCTAACCCTCATCCTTAACCTAAACTTCACCCTAAACCTAAGCCTAACCCCAACCCTAAAATTACACCTAACCCTAAACTATCCTCTAACTCTCGCCCTAACCCTAACCCTAACTCTAACCCTAACCCTGGCAGTAACACCCTAAAACATCAGCTTAACTGTAAATGTAACACTAACCGTCACACGAACCCCTAACCCTATCACTCATCCTAACCCTAACCCTGACCTAAACTTAATCCTTACCCTAACCCTAAACTTAACCCTAACCTTAACTCTACCCTAACCCTAACCCTAAACCTAACAATAACTCTAAACCGGACCCTAACCCTAACCCTAAACCCTAGATCTAACTCTAACTCTAAACCTAACCCTAACCCTAACCTGGCCCCACCCTTTACAGTAAAGCTAGCCTTAACCCTAACTTACCCCTACCCTAACCCTAAACCTAACCCTTACAATATCAATAACCCCTAGCAGGGTCCTGCCTAGTCTCTCCCACCTCATCACTCCTTACAAAGAGCCCTGCTTTGTCTCTCCCACATCCTCACTCCCTAAGCAGGGCTCTGCCTGTCCTCTCCCACCTCCTCACTCTCTATGCAGGACTCTGCCTTGTTCTCCCACCTCTTCACTCCCTACACAGGGCCCTGGCTAGTGTCTCCCATCTTCTCACTCCATACACAGCTTTCTGCCTGTTCTTTCCCACTTCCTCACTTCCTACACGGAGCCCTGCCTGGCCTCTCCCACCTCCTCACTCCCTACACAGGGCTCTGCCTGGTCTCTATCACCCCCTCACTCCCTACACAGGGTCCTGCCTTACCTCTCCCACCTCCTCAGTCCCTGCACTGTGTTTCTGGCTGTTATCTCCCTTCTTCTCACTCCCTACACAGGGCTGTGCTTGTTCTCTCCCATCTCCTCACTCCCTATACAGGGCCCTGCCTGGTGTATCCCATCTGCTCACTCCCTGCACAGGGCCCTGATGATCTCTCCTACATCCTCACTCCCTACACAGGGCCCTGCCTGGCATCTCCACCTCCTTACTCCCTACACACGGACCTGCCTGGTCTCTCCCACATCCTCACTCTGTACACAGGGTCCTACCTGGTCTCTCCCACCTCCTCACTCCCTGCACAGGGCCCTGCCTGGTCTCTCCTAACACCTCACTTCCTACACAGGGCTCTGCCTGATCTCTCCCACATCCTGACTCCCTACTCAGGTATCTGGGTGGTCTCTCCCAACTCCTCACTGTGTATGCAGGACCTTACCTGTTCTCTATCACCTCCTCACTCCCTACACAGGGCCCTGATGGTCTCTCCCACCTCCTCACTCCCTACACAGGGCCCTGATGATCTCTCCTACATCCTCACTCCCTACACAGGGCCCTGCCTGGCATCTCCACCTCCTTACTCCCTACACACGGACCTGCCTGGTCTCTCCCACCTCCTCACTCCCTACACCAGTCCCTGCCTGATCTCTCCTACCTCCTCACTCCCTGCACAGGGCCCTGCCTGGTCTCTCCCACATCCTTACTCCATACAAAGGGACTTGCCTGATCTCTGGCCTCCTCACTCCCTGCACAGAGCCCTGCCTGGTCTCTCCCAACTCCTCACTCTCTATTCAGGTCTCTGAATGTTTCTCCCACCTCTTCACTCCCTACACAGGGCCCTGCCTGCTGTCTTCCATCTTCTCACTCCCTACACAAGTTTCTGCCTATTCTCTCTCACCCCCTCACTTGCTAAACACAGTCCTGCCTGTTCTTTCCCACCTCCTGACTCAGTACACAGGTCTCTGCCTGGTCTCTTCCAACTCCTCACTCCCTAGACAGGGCCCTGCCTGGTCTCTGCCACCTCCTCACTCCCTACACAGGTCTCTGACTGCTCCCTGCCACCTCCTCACTCCCTACACAGGGCCCTGCCTGGTATCTCCCACCTCCTCACTCCCTACACAGGGCTCTGTCTTTTCTCTCCCACCTCCTCAGTCCCTACACAGGTATCTGGGTGGTCTCTCCCACCTCCTCACTCCCTTTACAGGGCCCTGATGATCTCTCCCACCTCCTCACTCCCTAAACAGGACCCTGCCTGGTCTCTCCACCTCCTTACTCCCTACACAGGGCTCTGGCTAGTCTCTCCTACATCCTCACTCTTTATACAGCATCCTACCTGGTCTCTCTCACCTCCTCACTCCCTATGCAGGTCTCTGCCTGGTCTCTCCCACCTCCTCACTCCCTACACAGGGCCCTGCCTGGTCTCTCCTAACGCCTAACTCCCTACACAGGTCCCTGACTGGCCTCTCTCACCTCCTCACTCCCTTTACAGGGCCCTGATGATCTCTCCCACCTCCTCACTCCCTAAACAGGGCCCTGCCTGGCCTCTCCCCCATCCTCAATTCACACAGGGCCCTGCCTCCTCTCTCTCACATCCTGACTGCACACACAGGGCCCTAACTGGTCCCTCCCACCTTCTCCATCCCTACACAGGTCTCTGCATGGTTCTCCCACCTCCCCATTCCCTACAAGGGTCTCTGCCTGTTCTCTCCCACCTCTTCAATCCCTAGACAGGGCCCTGCCTCTTCTCTCCCACTTCCTCACTCCCTACTCAGGGCCCTGCCTGGTATTTCTAACCTCCTCAGGCCATACACAGGGCCCTGCCTGGTCTCTCCCAAATCCTCACTCCCTACACAGGACTCTGCCTGGTCTCTCCCAACACCTCACTCCCTACAAAGGGCCCTGCCTGGAATCTCCCACCTCCTCACACCCTACCCAGGGTCCTGCCTAGTCAATCCCACCTCCTCACTCCCTACGCAGGGCTCTGCCTGTCCTCTCTCGCCTTCTCACTCCCTATGCAGGACTCTGCCTGGTTCTCCACCTCTTCGCTCCCTACACAGGGCCTTGCCTGGTCTCTCCTACCTCCTCACTCCCTACACAGTTCTCTGCCTGTTCCCTCCCATTCCTCAATCCCTACACAGGTCTCTGGGTGGTCTTTCCCACCTCCTTACTACATACACAGGTGTTAGCCTGTTTTCTCCCTCCTCCTCACTCCCTACACAGGGCTCTGCCTGGTCTCTATCACCCCCTCACTCCCTGCACAGGGCCCTGATGTTCTCTCGCACCTGCTCACTCCCTAAACAAGCCACTGCCTGGTCTCTCCACCTCCTTACTCCCTCCACAGGGCCCTGCCTGATCTCTCCCACCTCCTCACTCCCTACACAGGGCCATGCCTGGCCTCTCCCACCTCCTCACTCCCTACACAGGGCTCTGCCTGGTCTCTATCACCCCCTCACTCCCTACACAGGGTCCTGCCTTACCTCTCCCACCTCCTCAGTCCCTGCACTGTGTTTCTGGCTGTTATCTCCCTTCTTCTCACTCCCTACACAGGGCTGTGCTTGTTCTCTCCCATCTCCTCACTCCCTATACAGGGCCCTGCCTGGTGTATCCCATCTGCTCACTCCCTGCACAGGGCCCTGATGATCTCTCCTACATCCTCACTCCCTACACAGGGCCCTGCCTGGCATCTCCACCTCCTTACTCCCTACACACGGACCTGCCTGGTCTCTCCCACATCCTCACTCTGTACACAGGGTCCTACCTGGTCTCTCCCACCTCCTCACTCCCTACACAGGGCCCTGCCTGGTCTCTCCTAACACCTCACTTCCTACACAGGGCTCTGCCTGATCTCTCCCACATCCTGACTCCCTACTCAGGTATCTGGGTGGTCTCTCCCAACTCCTCACTGTGTATGCAGGGCCTTACCTGTTCTCTATCACCTCCTCACTCCCTACACAGGGCCCTGATGGTCTCTCCCACCTCCTCACTCCCTACACAGGGTCCTGCCTGGTCTCTCCCACTTCCTCAATCCCTACACAGGTCCCTGACTGGTATCTCCACCACCTTACTTCCTACACACAGCCTTGCCTGTTCTCTTCCACATCCTCACTCTGTACACAGGGTCCTACCTGGTCTCTCTCACCTCATCACTCCCTACACAGGGCCCTGCCTGGTCTCTCCTAACACCTCACTCCCTACACAGGGCTCTGCCTGGCCTCTCCCACCTCCTCACTCCCTACACAGGGCCCGGCCTGGTCTCTCCTCCTTCTCAATCCCTACACAGGTCTCTGCCTCTTCTCTCCAAGATACTCACTCCCTACACTGGGCCCTGCCAGGTCTCTCCCACCTCCTCAGTCCCTTCACAGGTCTTTGCCTGGTCTCTCCCACATCTCTGCCTCTTCTCTCCTGCATCCTCACTCCCAACATAGGGCCCTGCCTGGTCTCTCCCACCTTCTCACTCCCTACACAGGACGCTGCCTGGCCTCTCCCACCTCCTCAGGACCTACACAGGTCCCTGCCTGGTCTCTTCCAGCTCCTCACTCCCTACACAGGTGTCTGCCTGGATTCTCCCACCTCCTCACTCCTTACACAGGGCCCTGCCTGGTATGTCCCTCCTCCTCACTCCCTACAGAGGGCCCTGCCTGGTGTCTCCCTTCTGCTCACTCCCTACATATGTCTCTGTCTGTTCTCTCCCACCTCCTCACTCTCTACACAGGGCCCTGCCTGATCTCTGGCACATTCTCACTCCCTACACAGGACCTGTGTGGTCTCTCCCAACACCTCACTCCCTCCACAGGGCCCTGCCTGGATGCTCCCTCCCCCTCACACCCTACCCTGCACAGGGTCCTGCTTGGTCTCTCCCACCTCATCACTCCTTACACAGGGCCTGCCTGGTCTCTCCCATATCCTCACTCCCTATACTTGGCTCTGCCTGGTCTCTCCCATCTCCTCACTCCCTAAGCAGGACTCTGCCTGGGTCTCCCTCTTCTTCACTCCCTACACAGGTCCCTGTCTGGTGTCTCCCATCTTCTCTATGCACAGAGCCCTGCCTGGTCTGTCCCACCTCCTCACTCCCTACACTCTTCTCTGCCTCTTCTCTCCCACCTCCTAACTCCCTGCACAGGGCCCTGCCTGGTCTCTCCCATATCCTTACTCCATACAGGGACATGCCTGATCTCTGGCCAACTCACTCCCTACGGAGGGCCCTTCCTGGTCTCTCCCATCTCCTCACTCCCTATGCAGGTCTCTGAATGGTTCTCCCACCTCTCCACTCCCTACACAGGGCCCTGCCTGCTCTCTACCATCTTCTCAATCCCTACACAGGTTTCTGCCTATTCTCTCCCACCTCCTCACTCCCTACACAGGTCTCTGCCTGGCCTCTCCCACTTCCTCACTCCCTACACAGGTCCCTGCTTCGTCTCTCCCACCTCATCACTCCTTACACAGGGCCCTGCCTGGTCTCTCCTACATCCTCACTCTTTACACAGCATCCTACCTGGTCTCTCTCACCTCCTCACTCCCTATGCAGGTCTCTGCCTGGTCTCTCCTAAGGCCTAACTCCCTACACAGGTCCCTGCCTGACCTCTCCCACCTCCTCACTCCCTAGACATGGCCGTGCCTGGTTGCTCCCAGCTCCTCACTCCCTACTCAGGGCCCCGCCTTTTCTCTCCCACCTCCTCCATCCCTGTAAAGGTCTCTGCCTGCTCTGTCCCACCTCCTTACTCCCTACAGAGTTCTCTGCCTGTTCTCTTCCACATCCTCACTCCTTACACAGGGCCCTTCCTGGTCCCTCCCACCTCCTCACTTCCTACACCTGTCCCTGCCTGGTCTCTTCCATCTCCTCTCTCCCTACTCAGGGCCCTGCCTGGTCTCACCCACCTCCTCACTCCCTACAAAGGTCTCTGTCTGGTCTCTCAGCTCTTCACTCCCTACACAGGTTTCTGTCTCTTTTGTCCCACCATCTTACTCCCTATACAGTGCCCTGCCTGGTCTCTCACTCTCTATACAGGGCCCTGCATGGTCTCTCCCACCTCCTGACTCCCTTCACAGCGCCCAGCCTAGTCCCTCCCACCTCCTCACTCCCTACACAGGTTAGGGTTTAGGGTTTAGTTTAGTGTTAGGGTTATGGTTCGGGATCGGGTTTAGGGGTTAAGGTTAGGTTTTAGGGTTTAATGTTCGAGTTTAGGGTCAGGGTCAGTTTTTAGTGTCAGGGTCAGGGTTTATGGTCAGGGTTTAGGGTCAGGGTCAGGGTCAGGGTTAGGGGTTAGGGTCAGGGTTAGGTTTAGGGTTTGTTTTTATGGTTAGGGTTTAGGGTTTAGGATTAGGGTTGGGGTAAGGTTAGGGCTAGGGGTTAGGGCTAGGGGTTAGGGTTTAGTGTTTAGTGATAGAGTTTAGGGTCAGGGTCAGAGTCAGTGTTTAGTGTCAGGGTCAGAGTTTAGGGTCAGGGTTAGGGTCACGGTCAGGGTTTAGGGTCATTGTCACGGTTTAGGGTCAGGGTCTGGGTCAGGGTTAGGGGTTAGAGTCAGGGTTAGGTTTAGGGTTTGGGTTTAGGGTTAGGATTTAGGGTTTAGGGTTAGGGCTAGGGTTAGTTTTAGAGGTTAGAGGTTAGGGTTAGGGTTAGGGCTAGGGCTAGGGCTTGGTGTTAGGGCTAGGTCTAGGGCTAGGGTTTTAGGGCTAGAGTTTAGGGTTAGGGTTAGGGTTTTGGGTTAGGCTGATGGTTAGAGTTTAGGGTTAGGGTTCATGGTTAGTGTTAGTGTTAGTGTTAGGGTTTAGGGTTAGGGTTAGGGTTTAGGGTTAGCAGTTAGTGTTAGGGTTAGTGTTCAGGGTTAGGGTTAGTTTTTAGGGTTTGGGTTTAGGGTTAGCGGTTAGTGTTAGGGTTAGTGTTCAGGGTTAGGGTTAATGTTTAGGGTTAGGTTTTAGGGTTCGAGTTAGTGTTAGGGTTAGGGCTAGGGCTAGGGCTAGGACTTGGGCTAGGGCCTAGGGCTAGGGCTAGTGATATGGTTTGTGTTTAGGGTTCGGGTTTGGGTTCACGTTACGCTTCGGTTTAGGCTTCGGGTTAGGATTTGGGTTAGGGTTTTGGGTAAGGGTTATTGTTAGGTTCAGGGCTATTGTAAGGGTTCGGTTTAGGGTTACAGGTGGACTAGCGTTATGATTAAAGTTTAAGTTTAGGGTTTGGGTTAGGTTTAGATTTAGGGTTAGGGTTTGGATGAAGTTTACGATATGGTGAGTGTTATTTTTAAGGTTAGGGCTAGAGTTTGGGTTCGTGTTCAGGTTAGTGTTAAGGTTAGGTTTAGCGTTTGGATTAGGGTTAGGGGTTATGTTTGGGGGTAGGGTTATGTTTAGATTTAGGGTTAGTGTGAAGTTTAGGTTAAGGGTGAGGGTTACAGTTAGGGTTAGGGTAAGGGTGAGGGTTAGGGTCAGAGTTATTGTAAGGGTTAGGTTTAGGGTACTACAGGTGGGCCAAGGTTAAGTTTAGGGTTTGTTTTAGGGGTAGGGTTAGGGGTTAAAGTTAGGGTGAGCTTTAGCTTAGGGATAGGGTGAAGTTTAAGATAGGCTGAGGGTTAGTTTTAGGGTTATGGTTAAGGTTTGAGTTTGGTTTCAGGTTAGTGTTAAGGTTATGTTTAGGGTTAGGGTTAAGTTTACGGGTTCTTTTTAGTTTTAGGGTTAGGGTTAAATTTTAGGTTAGGGTTAAGTTTAGTGTTATGGTTAGGATTAGGGTCACGGTTTGTGTTAGTCTTTGTCGTTTGGGTGAGGGTTAGGTTTAGGGTTCGGGTTGGGTAGGGTTAGGATTCTGGTTATGGTAAGGTGTTAAGGGTTAGAGTTTTAGTTTAGGGTTAGGGTTTGGGTGAGGGTTCCGGTTAGTCATTGTGGTTCTGGTCATGGTTAGGTTTGGTTTAGGGTTAGGGTTAGGTTTATTATTAGGTTTCAGGTTAATGTTAGAGTTAGAGTTAGGGTGAGACTTAGGGTTAAGGTTTGGGTTAGGCTTTGGTGTTAGGGGTTAGGGTTTGGGTTAGGGGTTAGGGTTATCGTTAGGGCTTAGGGGTTCAGGCTAGTGTTAGGGTTAGGAATAGCATTAGGGTTAGGGTTGGGGGATACGGTTAGGGGTTAGGGTGAGGGTTGCGGTTAGTTTTACAGTTAAGGTGAGGGTTTAGGGTAAGTGTTATTCTTAGGGTTAGAGTTAGGGTTAGGTTCAGGGTTAGGGTTAGGTGTAGGGTAAGATTTCGGTTTAGGTTCAGGTTTAGAATTAGAGTTAGTGTTCTATTTAGGATCAAGCTTAGAGTTAGGGTTAGGGTTAGGATTAGGGTTAGGTCTAGGGTTAGGTTCAGGGCTAATGTAAGGCTTAGTTTTAGGGTTACAGGTGGAGTAGTGTTATGGTTAGAGTTTGGTTTAAGGTTAGGGTTTGGGTTAGGTTTAGGTTTAGGGTGAAGGTTAGGGTTAGTGTTGGATGAACCTTAGGACGGGGTGAGGGTTATTCTTATGATTAGGGCTGAAGTTTGATTTTGTGTTCAGGTTAGTGTTAAGGTTAGTTTTAGGGTTCGGGTTAGTGTTAGGAGTTACGTTTAGGGTTAGTGTTAGGTTTAGGTTCAGGGTTAGAGTGACGTTTAGGTTCATAGTGAGGGTCAAGGTAAGGGTTAGGATTACGGTGAGGATTATACTTAGTGTTAGAGTTTACGTTTAGGGTGTTAGGGTTAGGTTTATGGTTAGGGTGGGGTTAAGTTTAGGGTTAATGTAAGGGTTAGTATTAGATTAGTGTTACTGTTCGTGTTTGGGTTAGGGTTAGGGATAAGTTTAGGGATAGCGGCAGGTTTAGGGTTGGGGGTTCGGTTAGGGGTTCGGGTGAGGTTTAGTGTTAGGTTTACAGTTAAGGTGAGGGTTTAGGGTAAGTGTTATGGTTAGGGTTAGAGTTAGAGTTAGGGTTAGGGTTAGGGTGAATTTTCAGTTAATAGTGAGGGTTAGGGTAAGGGTTAGGGTTAAGGTTAGAGTTAGGATTAAGATTAGTGTTAGGGTTAGGTTTAGGGTTAGGGATAGGATAGGGGTAAGGTTAGGGTTAAGGCTAGGTTTACGGTCAAGGGTACGTCTAGGTTAGGGTTAGGATTAGGTGTAGAGTTAGAGTTAGTGCTAGGGTTTAGGGGTAGGGTTCGGGTCAGGTTTAGAGTTTTTGTTAGTGTTAGGGTTAGGGTAGAGTTAAGGTTAGGGTTAAGTTTAGGGTTAGGGTAAGGGTTATGTTTAGGTCAGGGTTAGGGTTAGGGTTAGGGATAGGGTTAGGTTTAGGGAAAGGGTTAGGGTTCGTGTGAGGGTTAGTGTTAGATTTACAGTTAAGCTGATGTTTTACAGTGTTACGGTTAGGGTCAGGGTTAGAGTTAGAGTTAGGGTTAGGGCTAGACTGAGGGGATAGTTTAGGGTTAGGTTTAATTTTAGGGTTCTGCTTATGTATAGGGTGAAAGTTAAGTTAAGATTAGCGTTAGGGTAAATATTAGAGTTAGGTGTTTGGGTTAAGGTTAGGATCAGGTTAGGGTTAAGTTTAGGGTTAGTGTTAGTGTCAGGGTTAGGTTTTGGTGTTTGGGTTAATGTTAGGGTTAGCTTTAGGGTTAGGGTTTAGTTTAAGGTTAGGGTCAGGGTGCAGTTTAAGTTAAGTGTGAGGGTTGAGCTTAGGGTTAGTGTTAGGGGTTAGTGTTAGGGTTAAGGTTAGGATTAGGATTAGGGTTAAGATTAGTTTTAGGGTTAGGGTAAGTGTTACGGTTAAGTCATGGTTAGGTTTAGGGCTAGGTAAAGGTTAGAGATAAGATTAGGTTAAGGGTAGGGTTTAGGTTTAGATGTTAGTGTGAGGGTTAGTGCTAGGTTTCCATTTAAGCTGAGTGTGTAGGGTAAGTTTTAGGGTTAGGATTAGGGTTAGAGATAGATTTAGGGTCAGGGTTAGGATTATGTTTAAGGTTAGGGTTAGGTATATGGTTAGGATTAGGGTTAGGGTCAGGGTTGGGGAGATTTAGTATTATGTTTAGTTTTAGGGCTAGGGTTAGGGTGAAGTTTCTGTTAAGCGTGAGGGTTAGGGTTAGGGTTAGGGGTAAGGGTTCAGGTTAGGGTCAGGGTTAGGGTTTGCGTTAGGTTTAGGGTTAGCTTTAGTTTTGGTTAGGGTTAGGATTTGAATGAAGTTAGGGTAGGTTTAGGGTTATGGGTAGGGTGAAAATTTGGTTAGAGTTATTGTTCGGGGTTAGGGTTAGGTTTGAGTTTATCGTAGGGTTAAAGTTAGGGTTAAGGTTAGGTTAGGGTTATGGTCAGGGTTAGGATTAGGATTAGGTTTAGGGTGAGGGTTAGGGTCCGAGTTATTGTAAGGGTTAGTTTTAGGGTTACAGGTGGGCCAAGGTTAAGGTGAGGGTTAGGTTTAGGGGTAGGGATAGGTTTAGAATTAGGTTAACATAAACTTCACCCTAACCCTAGCCCTAAAACTAAACATAATTAGAATTAGGGTGAGCTTTAGGTTAGGGATAGGGTGAAGTTTAAGTTAGGGTGAGGGTTAGGGTTAGGGTTATGGCTAAGGTTTGGGTTAGTTTTCAGGTTCGTGTTAAGGTCGTGTTTCGTGTTAGGGTTAAGTTTACGGGTTCTGTTTAGTTTTAGGGTTAGGGTTATGTTTAAGGTTAGGGTTAAGTTTAGTGTTACAGTTAGGGTTAGGGTTACGTTTTGTTTAGGCGTTGTGGTTGGGGTGAGGTTTAGGTTTAGGGTTAGGGTTGGGTAGGGTTAGGATTATGGTTACGGTAAGGTGTTAGGTGTTAGAGGTGTAGTTTAGGGTTAGGGTTTGGGTGAGGGTTCCGGTTAGGCATTGTGGTTCTGGTCATGGTTAGGATTGGTTTAGGGTTAGGGTTAGGTTTATGATTAGGTTTCGGGTTAGTGTTAGAGTTAGAGTTAGGGTGAGAGCTACCTTTAAGGTTAGGGTTAGGTTTTGGTGTTATGGGTTAGGTTTGGGGTTAGGGTTAGGGTTATCATTAGGGCTTAGGTGTTCAGGTTAGTGTTAGGGTTAGGGATAGCATTAGGGTAAGGGTTGTGGGATACCGTTAGGGGTTAGAGTGAGTGTTACGGTTAGTTTTACATTTAAGGCGAGGGTTTAGGATAAGTGTCCCGATTATCGTTAGACATAGAGTTAGGGGTAGGTTTACGTTTAGGGTTAGGTGTAGGGTAAGATTTAGCTTTAGTTTCAGGTTTAGGGGTAGAGTTAGTGTTCTATTTGGGGTCAAGGTTAGAGTTCGGGTTAGGGTAAGGATTAGGTCTAGGGTTAGGATTAGGTTTAGGGTTAGGTTGAGGGGTATTTTAAGGGTTAGGTTTAGGGTTACAGGTGGACTAACATTATGGTTAGAGTTAGATTTAATGTTAGGGGTTGGGTTAGGTTTAGGTTTAGGTTTAGGACTAAGGTTAGCGTTAGGGTTTGGATGAAGTTTAGGATAGGGTGAGGGTTATTTTTAGGGTTAGGGCTAGACTTTGGGTTTGTGTTCATGTTAGTGCTAAGGTTAGGTTTAGGGTTCAGGTTAGGGTTAGTGGTTATGTTCAGATTAGGTTTAGGTTTAGGGTTAGTGTGAAGTTTAGGTTAAGGGTGAGGGTTAGGATAAGGGTTTGCATTAGGGTTTGGATTCTAGTTAGTGTTAGAGTTTCGGTTTAGGGTGTTAGGGTTAGGTTTATGGTTAGGGAAGGGTTAAGTTTAGGGTTAACGTTAGGGTTAGCGTTAGATTAGGGTTACTGTTCGTCTTCGGGTTAGGGTTAGGGATAATGTGAGGGATAGATAGCATTAGGTTTAGGGTTGGGGTTACGGTTAAGGGTTAGGTTTAGGTTTACATTGAAGGTGAAGGTTTAGGGTAATTGTTCTGGTTAGGGTTAGAGTTAGAGTTAGGCTTATGGTTAGGGTGAAGTTTCAGTTAATAGTCAGGGTTAGGGTTAAGGTTAGAGTTATGCTTAAGGTTAGTGTCAGGGTTAGGTTGAAGGTAGGGGTAAGGTTAGGGTTTAGGCTAGGTTTACGGTAAAGGGTAGGGCTAGGTTAGGGTTAGGGTTAGGTTTAGAGTTAGAGTTAGTGCTAGGGTTTAGGCTTAGGGTTAGGGTCAGGTTTAGAGTTATTGTGAGGGTTAGGGTTAAGTTCGAGTTAAGGTCAGTGTTAAGTTTAGGGTTAGGGTAAGGGTTAGGATTAGGTCAAGGTTAAGGTTAGGATTAGGGATAGGGGTAGGATTAGGGAAAGGGTTAGCGATTCATGTGATGGTTAGTGTTAGGTTTACAGTTTAGCTGATGTTTTAGAGTGTTATGGTTAGGGGTATGGTTAGAGTTAGGGTTAGGGTTAGGTTTAGGGTTAGGGCTAGACTGAGGGGATAGTTTAGGGTTAGGTTTAGTTTCAGGTTAGGCTTATTCTTACGTTTAGGGTGAAGCATACTTTAAGGATGAGGGTTAGGACTAGTGTTAGCGTTACGTGTTTGCGTTAAGGTTAGGGTTAGATTTAGGGTTAGTATTAGGGTCAGGTTTACGTGTTTGGGTTAATGCTAGGGTCAGGTTTAGGCTTAGGTTTAGGGTTAGGGTTAGGATTCAGTTTAGGGTTAGTGTTAGGGTGCATTTAAAGTTAAGGGCGAGTGTTGAGCTCACGTTAGCGTTAGGTGTTAGGGTTAGGGTTAAGGTTAGGATTAGGTTTAGGGTTAAGTTTAGGTTTATGCTTAGGTTTAGAGTACATGTTAGGGTTAAGTCACTGTTAGGTTTAGGGCTAGGTTAAGGTTAGAGATAGGGTTAGGTTAAGGGTTGGGGTTAGGTTTAGATGTTAGGGTGAGGGTTAGTTCTAGGTTTCCATTTAAGCTGAGTGTGTAGGGTAAGTTTTAGGGTTAGGATTAGGGTTAGGGTTAGAGTTAGGTTCAGGTTTGGGTTAGGTTTATGGTTAGGATTAGGGTTAGGGTCAGGGTTAGGCGGAGATTTAGTGTTATATTTAGTTTTAGGGTTAGAGTTAGGGTGAAGTTTATGTTAAGCGTGAGGGTTAGGGTTAGGGGTTAGGGTTCAGGTTATGGTCCGGGTTAGGGTTAGGTTTACATTTAGGGTTAGGTTTAAGTTTAGTTTTATTTTTGGTTAAGGTTAGGGTTTGAATGAAGTTAGGGGAGGTTTAGGGTCATGGTTAGGGTGAATTTTGGTTAAGAGTGAGGGTTCGGTTTAGGGTTAGGGTTAGGTTTACGTTTAAGGGTAGGCTTAGGCTAAGGATTAGGGTTAGAGTTAGGGTTAGGGGTTAGTGTTTCAGTTTGGTTTACGGTAGAGTTATATTTAGGGTTAAGATTAGGGTTAGGGTAAGAGTTAGAGTTACGTTTACAGTTAAGATGAGGGTTTTGGGTAAGTGTTAGGGTTAGGCTTAGTGCTAGGGTTAGGGTTAGAGTTAGGGTTAGGAGTTAGGGTTTGGTTTAAGATTATGGTAGGGTTAAGGTTAGGTTAGGGTTAGGATTAGCATTAGGTTTAGGGCGAAGGATAGGGTCAGAGTTATTGTAAGGGTTTGGATGAGGGTTACAGGTTGGCCAAGGTTAAGGTTAGGGTTAGGTTTAGGGTTAGGTTTGGTTAGGGTTAGGATTATGGTTATGGTAATGTGTTAGGAGTTAGAGGTGTAGTTTAGGGTTAGGGTTTGGGTGAGGGTTTTGGTTAGGCATTGTGGTTCTGGTCATGGTTAGGTTTGGTTTAGGGTTAGGGTTAGATTTATGATTCGGTTTCGGGTTAGTGTTGGAGTTAGGGTGAGAGTTAGGGTTAAGGTTTGGGTTATGCTTTGGTGTTATGCGTTAGGGTTTGATTTCAGGTTCGGGTTATCCTTAGGGCTTAAAGGTTCAGGTGAGTGTTAGGGTTAGGCTTAGGGATAGCTTTAGGGTTAGGGTTCGGGATACAGTTAGGGGTTAGGTTGAGGGTTATGGTTAGTTTTACAGTTAAGGTGAGTGTTCAGGGTAAGTGTTATGGTTATGGTTAGAGTTAGGGTTAGGGTTCGGGTGAAGTTTCAGTTAATAGTGAGGGTTACGCTAAAAGTTAGGGTTAATGTTAGAGTTAGGGTTAAGGTTAGCGTTAGTGTTAGGTTTAGGGTAGGTAAGGTTAGGGTTAAGACTAGGTTTACGGTAAAGGGTTGGGCTGGGTTAGGGTTAGGGTTAGGTTTAGAATTATACTTAGTGCTGAGTTTAGGGTTAGGGTTAGGGTCAGGATTCGAGTTATTGTTTGGTTTAGGTATAGGTAGAGTTAAGGTTAGGTTTAAGTTTAGGTTTGGGGAAGGGTTAGGTTTACGTCAGCGTTAGGTTTAGGATTAGGGATCGGGTTAGGGTTTGTGAAAGGGTTAGGGGTTCGTCTGAGGGTAAGTGTTAGGTTTACAGTTAAGCTGATGTTTTAGGCTGTTATGGTTAGGGTCATTGTTAGGTTTAGCGTTCGGGCTAGAGTTAGGTGATAGTTTAGGGTTAGGTTTAGTTTTAGGGTTAGGCTTAGGCTTAGGTTTAGGGTGAAGTTTAGGTTAAGGATGAGAGTTATGTTTAGGGTTAGTGTTAGGGTTAGGTGTTTGGGTTAAGGTTAGGGTCAGTTTAGGGTTCGGCTTAGAGTTCGGGTTAGCGTTAGGGTTCGGGTTAACGTTAGGGTCAGGTTTATGTTTGCGTTTAGGGTTAGTGTTGGGTTCGTTTTAGGGTTAGTGTTTGGGTGAAATTTAAGTTAAGAGTGAGGGTTGAGCTTAGGGTTAGGGGTTAGGGTTAGGGTTAAGGTTAGTTTTAGGTTTAGGTTTAAGATTAGGTTTAGGGTTAGGTTTAGGGTAAGTGTTAGGGTTAAATCATGGTTAGGCTAGGGCATGGTTAAGGTTAGAGATAGGGTCAGGTTAAGGGTTGGGGTTAGGTTTAGATGTTAGGGTGAGGGTTAGTGCTAGGTTTCCATTTAAGTTGAGTTTGTAGGGTAAGTTTTAGGGTTGGATTAGGGTTAGAGTTAGGGTCAGGGTTAGGGTTAAGGTTCGAGTTAGGGTTAGGTTTATGGTTAGGATTTGGGTTACGGTCAGGGTTAGGGGGAGATTTAGTGTTATGTTTAGTTTCAGGGTCAGGGTTAGGGTGAAGTTTAGGTTAAGGATGAGGGTTAGGGTTAGGTTTAGTGTTAGGGTTAGGTGTTTGGGTTAAGGTTAGGGTCAGGTTAGGGTTAGGGTTAGGGTTAGGCTTACTGTTAGGGTTAGGTGTTTGGGTTAATGTTAGAGTCAGGTTTAGGGTTAGGTTTAGAGTTAGGATTAGGTTTTGGTTTAAAGTTGGAGTTCGGGATAGGGTGAAGTTTAATTTAAGGGTGAGGGTTGAGCTTAGGGTTTGGGGTAGGGGTTAGGGTTCAGGTTAGGATTAGGTTGAAGGTTAAGGTTAGGTTTAGGGTCAGGTTTAGGGTAAGTGTTAGGATTAAGTCATGTTTAGGTGTAGGGCTAGGATAAGGTTAGAGATAGGGTTAGGTTAAGGGTTGGGTTTAGGTTTAGATGTTAGGGTGTGGGTTAGTGGTAGGTTTCCATTTAAGCTGAGTGTGTAGGGTAATTTTTATGGTTAGGATTAAGGTTAGAGTCAGGGTCAGGGTCAGGGTTAGGGTTAAGTTTAGGGTTAGTTTTATGCTTAGGATTGGGTTAGGTTCATGGTTGGGGGAGATTTAGTGTTATGTTTAGTTTTAGGATAGGGTTAGGGTGAAGTTGATGTTAAGCGTGCAGGTTAGGGTTAGGGCTAGGGGTTATTGTTCAGATTAGTGTCAGGGGTAGGGTTAGGGATAGGTTTAGGGTTTGTTTTAGTTTTGTTTAAGGTTAGGGTTTGAATAAAGTTAGGGTAGGTTTAGGGTTATGGTTAGGTCTGGGCTAAGGATTAGGCTTAGAGTTAGAGTTAGGGGTGTTTTGGTTAGGTTTAGGGTAGGGTTTTATTTAGGGTTAGGGTAAGAATTAGAGTTACGTTTACAGTTAAGGTGAAGGTTTTGGGTATGTGTTACGGTTAGGGTTAGGGTTAGAGGTAGGATTAGGGTTTAGGGTTAGGTTTAATTTTATGGTAGGGTTAAAGTTAAGGTTAAGGTTAGGTTAGAGTTAGGGTAGGGTTAGGATTAGGATTAGGTTTAGGGTGAGGTTTAGGGTCAGAGTTATCGTAAGGGTTAGGTGTAGGGTGACTGGTGGGCCAAGGTTAAGGTTAGTGTTAGGTTTAGGGGTAGGGTTAGGGTTAAAGTTAGGGTTAGCTTTAGGTTAGGGATAGGGTGAAGTTTAAGACAGGGTGTGGGTTAGGGTGAGGGTTATGGCTAAAGGTTTGGGTAAGTTTTCAGGTTATTGTTAAGGTTACGTTTAGGGTTAGGGTTAAGTTTATGGGTTATGTTTAGTTCTGGGTTAGGGTTAGATTTTAGGTTAGGGTTAAGTTTAGTGTTACAGTTATGGTTAGGGTTACGGTTTGATTTAGGCGTTGTGGTTGGGTTGAAGGTTAGTTTTAGCGTCAGGGTTGAGCAGGCTTAGGATTATGGTTATGATAAGGTGTTAGGGGTTAGAGGTGTAGTTTATGGTTAGGGTTTCGGTGAGGGTTCTGGTTAGGCATTTTGGTTCTGGTCATGGTTAGGTTTGGTTTAGGGTTAGGGTTAGGTTTATGATTAGGTTTCGGGTTAGTGTTAGATTTAGGGTGAGTGTTTGGTTTAAGGTTTGGGTTAGGCTTTGGTGTTAGGGGTTTGGTTTGGGTTAGGGTTATCGTTAGGGCTTAGGGTTTCAGGTTAGTGTTAGGGCTAGCATTAGGGTTAGTGTTGGGGGATACGTTTAGGGGTTCTGGTGAGGGTTACGGTTAGTTTTACAGTTAAGGTGAGGGCTTAGGGCAAGTCTTATGATTAGGGTTAGAGTTAGAGTTACGGTTAGGTTTAGGGTTAGGTTTAGATGTAGGGTAAGATTTAGGTTTACTTTCAGGTTCAGGGTGAGAGGTAGTGTTCTATTTAGGGTCAAGGTTAGAGTTAGGTTTAGGATTCGGTCTAGGGTTAGGATTAGGATTAGTTTTAGGGTTAAGTTCAGGGCTATTGAAATGCTTAGGTTTAGGGTTACAGGTGGACTAGCATTATACTTAGAGTTAGGTTTAAGGTTAGGGTTTGGGTTAGGTTTAGGTTTACACTTAAGATTAGGATTAGGGTTTGGATGAAGTTTAGGATAGGGTGAGGGTTATTTTTATGGTTTGGGCAAAGTTTGGTTTTGTGTTCAGCTTAGTGTTAAGGTTAGGTTTAGGGTTCGGTTTTGGGTTAGGGGTTATGTTTAGGGTTTGGGTTACGCTTTGGTTTAGGGTTAGTGTGAAGTTTAGGTTAAGGGTGAGGGTTAGGATAAAGGTTAGGATTAGGTTTATGGTAAGGTGTTAGTGGTTAGAGGTGTAGTTTAGGGTTAGGGTTTGGGTGAGGGTTCCGGTTAGGAATTGTGGTTCTGGTCATGGTTGGGTTTGGTTTAGGTTTATGATTAGGTTTCGGGTTAGTGTTAGAGTAAGGGTGAAAGTTAGGGTTAAGGTTTGGATTAGGCTTTGGTGTTAGGGGTTAGGGTTTGTGTTAGAGTTAGGGTTATCGTTAGGGCTCAGGGGTTTCAGGTTAGTTTTAGGGTTAAGGTTAGGGATTGCATTAGGGTTAGGTTTGGGGGATACGGTTAGGGGTTAGGGTGAGGGTTACGGTTAGTTTTACAGTTAAAGTGTGGGTTTAGGATAAGTGTTATGATTAGGGTTAGAGTTGGAGTTATTTTTAGGTTTAGGGTTAGGTGTAGGGGAAGATTTAGGTTTAGGTCCAGGTTTAGGGTTAGAGTTAGTGTTCTCCTTAGGGTCAAGGGTGCAGTTAGGGTTAGGTTAGGATTAGGTCTAGGGCTAGGATTAGGTTTAGGGTTAATTTCAGGGCTATTGTAAGGGTTAGGTTTAGGGTTACAGATGGACTAGCGCTATGGTTAGAGGTAGGTTTAAGGTTAGGGCTTGGGTTAGGTTTAGGTTTAAGGTAGTGTTAGAGTTTGGATGAAGTTTAGGATAGGGTGAGGGTTATTTTTATGGTTAGGGCTAGAGTTTGGGTTTGTGTTCAGGTTAGCTTTAAGGCTAGGGTTCAGGTTAGGGTTAGGGGTTATGTTTAGGGTTAGGGTTATGTTTTGGTTTAGGGTTAATGTGAAGTTTAGGTTAAGGGTGAGGGTTAGGATAAGCGTTAGAATTAGGGTTAGGATTATAGTTAGTGTTAGAGGTTAGATTTAGGATGCTAACGTTAGGTTTATGGTTAGGGTTGGGTTAATGTTAGAGTTAGGGTTAGATTAGGTTTAATGTTCGTGTTTGGGTTAGGGATAGGGTTAGGGATAGCATTAGGTTTAGGGTTGGGGATACGGTTAGGGGTTAGGGTGAGGGTTGTGGTTAGGGTGTGGGTTAGGGTTAGGTTTACAGTTAAGGTGAGGGCTTAGGGTAAGTGTTATAGTTAGGGTTCGAGTTCGAGTTTGGGTTAGGTTTAGGGTGAAGTTTCAGTTAATAGTCAGGGTCAGGGTAAGGGTTAGGGTTAAGATTACAGTTAGGGTTAAGTTTAGTGTTAGAGTTAGGGTTAGGGTAGGGGTAAGGTTAGGGTTAAGGCTAGGTTTACGGTAAAGGGTAGGGCTAGGTTAGGGTTAGGTTTAGAGTTAGAGCTAGTACTAGGGTTTAGGGTAAGAGGTAGGGTCAGGTTTAGAGTTTTTGTTAGTTTTAGGGTGGAGTTAAGGTTAAGCTTAGCGTTAGGGTAAGTGTTAGGTTTAGGTCAGGGTTAAGGTTAGGATTAGGGATAGGGTTAGGGTTAGGGAAAGGGTTAGGTGTTCGTGGGAGGGTTAGTGTTAGGTTTACACTTAAGCTGATGGTTTACAGTGTTACGGTTAGGTCAGGGTTGTAGTTAGGGTTAGGATGAGGTTTAAGTTTAGGGCTATATTTAGGGGATAGTTTAGGGTTAGGTTTAGTTTTAGGGTTAAGGTTAGGCTTAGGTTTATCTTGAAATTTATGTTAAGGATGAGGGTTAGGGTTAGCGTTAGGGTTAGGTGTTTGGGTTAGGGTTAGGGTTAGGTTTAGGGTTTGGGTTAGGGTTAGGTGTTTCGGTTAATGTTAGGGTCAGGTTTAGGGTAAGGGTTAGGGTTCGGTTTAGGATCAGGCTTAGGGTTAGGATTAGAATTAGGGTTAGTGGTTAGGGTTAGGCTTAGGGTTAAGGTTAGGTTTAGGCTAAAGATCAGGATTTGATTTCGAGTTAGGTGTTAGTGTTTCGGTTAGGTTTAGGGTAGGGTTATATTTAGGGTTAGGTTAAGAGTTAGATTTATGTTTACAGTTAAGGTGAGGGTTTTGGGTAAGTGTTACATTTAGGGTTAGGGTTAGGTTTAGGGCTAGGGCTAGGGTTAGGTTTAGATTTCGGGTTACCGGTTAGGGTTAGGTTCAAGTTTATGGTAGGGTAAAGTTAGGGTTAAGGTTTGGTGAGGGTTAGGGTCAGGGTTAGGATTAGGATTAGGTTTAGGGTGAGGGTTAGGGTCAGAGTTATTGTAAGGGTTAGGTTTGGGGTTACAGGTGGGCCAAGGTTAAGGTTAGGGTCAGGGTTAAAGTTAGGGTGTGCTTTAGATTAGGGATAGGGTGAAGTTTAAGATAGGGTGAGGGTTAGGGTTATGGCTAAGGTTTGCTTGAGTTTTCAGGTTAGTGTTAAGGTTATGTTTAGGGTTAGGAATAAGTTTATGGGTTCTGTTTACTTTTAGGGTTGGGGTAGATTTTAGGTTAGGGTTAAGTTCAGTGTTACGGTTAGGGTTAGGTTTACGGTTTGTGTTAGGCATTGTGGTTGGTGTGAGGATTAGGTTTAGGATTAGGGTTGGGTAGGGTTAGGATTATGGTTATGGTAAGGTGTTAGGGATTAGAGGAGTAGTTTTGGGTTAGGGCTTGGGTGAGGGTTCCGGTTAGGCATTGTGGTTCTGGTCATGGTTAGGTTTGGTTTAGGGTTAGGGTTAGTTTTATGATTAGGTTTCGGGTTAGTGTTAGAGTTAGGGTTAGGCTTTGGTGCGAGGGGTTAGGTTTTGGGTTAGGGTTAGGGTTATCGTTAGGGCTTAGGTTTTCAGGTGAGTGTTAGGGTTAGGGTTAGGGATAGCATTAGGGTTAGCTTTTGGGGGTACGGTTAGGGGTTAGGTGAGGGTTACAGTTAGTATTGCAGTTAAGGTTAGGTTTTAGGACAAGTGTTAGGATTAGGGTTAGAGTTAGAGTTAGGGTTAGGTTTAGGGTTAGGTGCAGGGTAAGTTTTAGGTTTAAGTCCTGGTTTAGGGTTAGAGTTAGTGTTCTATTTAGGGTCAAGTTTAGAGTTCGGGTTAGGTTTAGGATTAGGTCTATTGTTGGGCTTAGGATTAGGGTTAGGTTCAGAGCTATTGTAAGGCTTAGGTTTAGGGTTACAGATGGACTAGCTTTACGGTTAGAGTTAGGTTTAAGGTTAGGGTTTGGGCTAGGTTTACGTTTACGGTTATGGTTAGGGTTAGGATTTGGTTGAAGTTTAGCATAGGCTGAGGGTTACTTTTAGGGTTCGGGCTAGAGTTTGGGTTTGTGTTCAGGTTAGTGTTATGGTTAGATTTAGGGTCCAGTTTAGGGTTAGGGGTTAGGTTTAGTGTTAGGGTTAGTTTTAGGGTTAGTGTGAAGTTTAGGTTAAGGGTGAGAGTTAGGCTTAGGGTTAGGATTAGGGTTAGTGTTAGACGTTAGGTTTAGGCTGCTACTTTTAGGTTTATGGTTAGGGTAGGTTTAAGTTTAGGGTGAATGTTAGGGTTAGTGTTAGATTAGGGTTACTGTTCGTGTTAGGGTTACAGTTAGGGTTAGGGATAGCATTAGGTTTAAGGTTAGGAATATAGTTAGGGGTTAGGGTGAGGGTTGGGGATATGGTGAGGGTTAGGTTTAGGTTTACAGTTAAGGTGAGGGTTTAGGGTAATTGTTATGGTTAGGGTTAGAGTTAGGGTCATGGTGAAGATTCAGTTAATAGTGGGGTTCAGGGTTAATGTTAGATTTAGGGTTAAGGTTAGTGTTAGGGTTAGGTTTAGGTTAGGGTTAAGGTAGCGGTCAGGTTAGGGTTAAGACTAGGTTTATGGTAAAGTGTAAGGCTAGGTTAGGGTTAGGTTTAGAGTTAGTGCTAGGGTTTAGGGTTAGGGTTAAGGTCAGGTTTAGAGTTATTGTTAGGTTTACGGTTAAGGTTAGGGTAGAGTTAAGGTTAAGTTGAAGGTTAGGGTAAGAGTTAGGTTTATGTCAGGTTTAGGGTTAGGATGAGGGATAGGGTTAGGGTTAGGGAAAGGGTTAGGGTTTCGTGTGAGGATTAGTGTTATGTTTACATTAAGCTGATGTTTTTGGGTGTTACAGTAAGGTTTAGGGTTAGAGTTAGGTTAGGTTTAGAGTTAGGGCTAGAGTATGGTGATAGTGCTTTAGGTTTAGGTTTAGGGTGGAATTTAGGTTAAGGATGAGGGTTAGGGTTAGGGTAGGTGTTTGGATTAATGTTAGGGTCAGGTTTAGGGTTTTGGTTTAGAGTTCAGGTTAGATTCAGGGTTAGGGTTAGATTTAGGTTTAGGGTTAGGGTTAGGTTTAGTGTTAGTTTAGCTTAGGGTTAGGGTTTGAATGAAGTTAGGGTAGGTTTAGGGTTATGGTTAGGTTGAAATTTTGGTTAAGTGTGAGGGTTTGGTTTCGGGTTAGGGTTAGTGTTAGGGTTAGTGGTTAAGGTTAGGTTTAGGGTTAAGGTTAGGTTTAGGCTAATCATTAGGGTTAGAGTTAGGGTTAGTGGTTAGTGTTTCAGTTAGGTTTAGGATAGGGTTATAATTAGGGTTAAGTTTAGGGTTACGGTAAGAGTTAGATTTACGTTTACAGTTAAGGTGAGGGTTTTGCGTAACTGTTACGGTTAGGGATAGGGCTAGGTTTAGGGTTAGAGTTGGGTTAGGGGTTAGGTTTAGGTTAAGTTTATGGTAGGCTTCAAGTTAGGGTTAAGGTTAGGTTAGGGTTAGGGTCAGGGTTAGGATTAGAATTAGGTTTCGGGCGAGGGTTAGTGTCAGAGTTATTATAAGGGTTAGGTTTAGGGTTACAGATGGGCCAAGGTTAAGGTTAGGGTTAGGTTTAGGGGTAGGATTAGGGTTAAAGTTAGGGTAAGCTTTAGGTTAGGGATAGGGTGAAGTAAAGTAGGGTGAGGGTTAGGGATATGGCTAAGGTTTGGGTTCGTTTTCAGGTTAGTGTTAAGTTTATGTTTAGGGTTAACGTTAAGTTTATGGGTTCTGTTTAGTTTTAGGGTTAGGGTTAGATTTCAGGTTAGGGTTAAGTTAAGTGTAACAGTTAGGGTTACGATTTGTGTTAGGCATTGTGGTTGGGGTGAGTGTTAGGTTTATTGTTAGGGTTGGTAGAGTTAGGATTATGGTTATGGTAAGGTGTTAGGGTTTAGAGGTGTAGTTTAGGGTTAGGGTTTGGGTGAGGGTTTCGGTTAGGCACTGTGGTTCTGGTCATGGTTAAGTTTGGTTCAGAGTTAGGGTTAGGTTTATGATTAGGTTTCGGGTTAGTGTTAGAGTTAGGGTGAGGGATAGTGTTAAGGTTTAGGTTAGGTTTTGGTGTTATGTTTTAGGGTTTGCGTTAGGGTTTGCGTTAGAAAGAAAAGAGAATAGCAAGAGGCCTTTTCTCCCCGGCTGCTTTCCCAAGCCATTCCACCTAAAACGATGTCGTTCCTTTTCTGGAAGGATCCCTGCACCGCGACGTAGTTTCTCAGAAGAAGCCCTGCGTTTGCAAGAGCAAATGAGGAATTCGTTGCAGGAAAGAGGAAGGAAAGAAAGTTTCTCTCCCTCTGCCTGCTTTGCTCAGAGGACAGGATGAATTTAGGAAGTTCTCCCTTTCACTGAGAAACGTGCAGGCTGCTGTTGCCTGGGCGCTCTCTTCTTTGCAAAAGAGTCTGCTGTTCCCCGCTTTGAACCGAGGAAAGGCGCCGGGCTCTGCTAAGATTTCCCCCGGCGCTTCGTTTGCCCTGGGCCAAAGCGAGCCTTCACAATAGCTGAACGCTAACACTGCATACTCGTTCCACTTCCAGAACAGGGCTACCGCGAGGCAGTTCTCCGGGGGAAAACGGCCCTTCGCGAAGGGCAGATCTGTCGAGCTCACTGCGGGAAAGCGAAAGCAAAGGACGCTTTTCTCCCTCTAACCGCTTTCGTCAGAGGAACGGGGGAAGTCACAGTGTTCTCTCTCTCACTGAAATACACACAATCTGACGTTGCCTCTGAGCTCCGTTGCTGGCAAAGAACTGAAACTGACATACATTCCTGTGGGGAAACACAGGGCTTCGCTAGGATTTCTCCAGGCAGTCTGTTTTCCCTGGGCCTCGCTGTAGCAACACTATCTCGCCAGGGCAACACTGCATGGGATTTCCTCTGCCAGGAGAGAGCTGCTGCTTTGTAGGTTGTGCTGGGAAACCTTGCTTTGGTGAGTGCCAATTGACCGCATTCAGGCAGGAAGAAAAGAGAATCGCAAGAGGCCTTTTCTCGCCGGCTGCTCTGCCAAGCCCTTCCAGCTAAAACTATGCCGTTGCTCCTCTGGAAGGATCCCTGCACCGCGACGTAGTTTTTCAGAAGAAGCCTTGCGTTTGCAAGAGCAAAGGAGGAATTCGTTGCAGGAAAGAGGAAGGAAAGAAAGTTTCTCTCCCTCTGCCTGCTTTGCTCAGAGGACTGGATGAAGTTAGGAAGTTCTCCCTTTCACTGAGAAACGTGCAGGCTGCTGTTGCCTGGGCGCTGCGTTCTTTGCAAAAGAGTCTGCAGTTCCACCCTTTGAACCGTGGAAAGGCGCCGGGCTCTGCTAAGATTTCCCCCGGCGCTTCGTTTGCCCTGGGCCAAAGCGAGCCTTCACATTAGCTGAACGCTAACACTGCATACTCGTTCCACTTCCAGAACAGGGCTACCGCGAGGCAGTTCTCCCGGGGAAAACGGCCCTTCGCGAAGGGCAGATCTGTGGAGCTCATTGCGGGAAAGCGAAAGCAATGGACGATTTTCTCCCTCTAACTGCTTTCGTCAGAGGAACGGGGGAAGTCACAGTGTTCTTTCTCTCACTGAGATACACACAATCTGACGTTGCCTCTTTGCTCCGTTGCTGGCGAAGAAATGAAATGGACATACATTCCTGTGGGGAAACACAGGGCTTTGCTAGGATTTCTCTAGGCAGTGTGTTTTAAACCCCTAACAACAAACAACACTAACCCTCTAACAACAACCAACACTAACCTCCTGAAAAAAAACAACACTAACCCCCTAACAACAACAAACACTAACCCCCTAACAACAAACAACACGAAAACCCTAACAACAAACACCACTAAACCCCAAGAAACAACTCTAAACCCCTAAAAACAAAGAATACTGAACACCTAACAACAAACAACACTAACACCCTAACCACAACCAACCCTAACACCATAACAACAAACAACACTAACACCCTAAGAAAAAACAACACTAACTGGCAGCAAAAAACAACAGTAACCCCCTTAGAACAAGAACCCTAACCCCCTAACAACAAACCACCCTAAACCACTAATAACAAACAAAACTAACCCCCGAACAACAAACAACACTAACCCCCTAACAACAAACAACACTAAGCCCTTAACAACAAACAACCCTAACCCCGAACAAGAAACATCCCTCACCCCCTAACAACAAACAACATAACCAAACAGAAAACAACACTAACCGACTAACAACAAACACTAACCCCGTAACAACAAACTACCCTAACCCCGTAACAACAAACAATCCTAACCCCCTAACAGCAAACAACCCTAACCCCCTAACAACCAATAACCCTAAATCCCTAACAACAAACAACACTAACCACTAACAACAAAAAACCCTAACACACTAACAACAAACAACCCTAACACGCTAAAAACCAACAACACTAACCCCCTAACCACAAACAGCACTAACCCAATCAAAACAAAAAACACTAACCCCCTAACAACAACCAACACTTTCCCCGTAACAACAAACAACACTAACCCCCTAGCAAGAACCAACACTAACCCCATAACAAGAAAGAACCTTAATCCCCTAACAACAAACCACCCAAAGCCCCTAACAACAAACAAGACTAAACCCCTAACAACAAACAACACTAACCCCCTAACATCAAACTAACCTAACCCCCTAACAAAAAACAACGCTAAGCCACTAAAAACAAACAACACTAACCCTCTAACAGGAAACTACCCTAACCTCGTAACCAAAAATACCCTAACCCCGTAACAACAAACACCCCTAAGCCCCTAACAACAAACAACACTAACACACTAACCACCAACAAACCTAAACCTCTAAAACCAAACAAAACTAACCCCCTAACAACTACCAACACTAACACTGTAGCAACAAACACTAACCCCCTAACAACAAACAACCCTAACTCCCTAACAACCAACTACACTAACCACCTAACCACAAACAGCAATAACCCAGTAACAACAAAGAACACTAACCCCCTAACAGCAACCAACACTTACCCCCTAAAAACAAACAACACTAACCCCCTAACAAGAAACAAC
Source organism: Loxodonta africana (assembly GCF_030014295.1). Taxonomy (NCBI): domain Eukaryota; kingdom Metazoa; phylum Chordata; class Mammalia; order Proboscidea; family Elephantidae; genus Loxodonta; species Loxodonta africana. The sequence continues at coordinate 1,129,625 of NW_026974831.1, read as the reverse complement.
CCTAATCCCCTAACAACAAACAACCCTAAGCCCCTAAGAACAAAAAACTCTAAACACCGAACAACAATCAACACTAAACCCCTAACCACAAACAACACTAACCCCCTAACAACCAACAACACTAACCCCCTAACCACAAACTACACTAAGACCCTAACAACAAACAACACTAAACCCCAACAAGAAACAAACCTAAACCCCTAACAACAAACAACACTAACCCCCTAACAACCAACAACACTAACCCCCTAACCCCAAACAGCACTAACCCACTAAGAACAGAAAACACTAACCTACTAACAACAACCAACACTAACGCCCTAAGAACAAACAACACTAACCCCCTAACAACAAACAACCCTAACCCCCTAACAACAAACAACCGTAACCAAACAACAAAGAACCCTAACCCACTAACAACAAACAACACTAACTGTATAACAAGAAACTACACTAACCCCGTAACAACAAAAAATCCTATCCCCGTCATAACAAAGAACACTAACCCCGTAACAACAAACAACCCTAACCCCCTAACAGCAAACAACCCTAACCCCCTAACAACCAATAACCCTAACCGCCTAATAACAACCAACACTTTCCCCCTAAAAACAAATAACACTAACTCCTAACAACAAACAACCCTAACCCCCTAAACAACCAGCAACACTAACCCCCTAACCACCTACACCACTAAGCCAGTAAAAACAAAAAAACTAACCCCCTAGCAACAACCAACACTTATCCCCTAAAAACAAACAACACTAACCCCCAACAAGAAAGAACCCAAATCCTCTAACAGCAAACAACTCTAACCCCCTAACAGCAAAAAACTCTGAACCCCTAACAACAAACAACACTAACCCACTAACAACAAACAACCCTAAACCCCTAACAACAAAGAACCCTAACCCCTTAACAACCAGCAACACTAACACCCTAACCACAAACACTAACACCCTAAGAACAAAAACCACAAAACCCCAACAAGAAACAACCCTAAACAGCTAACAATAAACAATACTAACCTCCTAACAACAACCATCACTAACACCCTAACAACAACCATCCCTAAACCCCCAACAGCAAACACCACTATCCCCCAACAAGAAACAACCCTAAACCCCTAAAAAGAAACAACATTAACCCCGTAACAACAAACAACACTAACGCTCTAACCACAAAAAACACTAACCCCCTAAGAACAAACAACACCAACCTCCTAACAACAAACAACACTAACACCCTAACAACAACAAACCCAAAACCCCTAATAACAAACGCTGACTCCCTAACAAGAAACATTAATCCCCAACAAAAAAAAGCACTAACCCCCTAACAACAACAACACTAATCTCCTAACAACAAACAACCCTAACCCACTAACAACAAACAACCTTAACCCCCAAACAACAAACAACCCTAACCCCCTAAACACCAACAACACTAACACCCTAACAACAAACAACACTTACCCCCTAACAACAAACAATCCTAACACCCTAAAAACAAACAATGCAAACCCCCTAAAACCAAACAACCCTAAAACCCTAAAAACAAACAACACTGAACCCCTAAAAACAAACAACACTAAGCCACTAACAACACACAGCGCTAACCCACTAACAACAAAAAACACTAACGCCCTAATGACAAGCAACACTAACACCTAACAACAAACAACACTAAACACCTAACAACCATCGACCCTAATCTCCTAACAAGAAACAACCCTAACGCCCTGACAACAAACACCACTCACCCCCGAACAAAAAACAACACTGAACCCCTAACAAAAAACCAAATTAACCCCTAATAACAAACAACCCTAACCCCTAACAACAAACAACCCTAACCCCCTAACAACAAGCAACACTCAACCCCTAACAACAAACAACACTAACCCCCAAAAACAAACAACAATAACCCCCTAAAAACACACAATCTTAACCCCCTAACAACAAAAAACACTAATACCCTAAAAACAAACAACTCTAAACAGCTAAAAACAAACAACACTGAAACCCTGACAACAAACAATACTAACCCCCTAACAACAAACAACCCTAACCCACTAAAAACAAACAAAATTGATCCCCTAAGAAACAACACTAACCTCCAACAACAAACAACACTAACTCCCTAACATAAAACAACCCTAAGCCCCGAACAACAAAAAACTCTAAGACACTAACAAACAATCCTTACAGCCTAACAAAAAGCAACACTAACCCCCTAAGAACAACAAACCTAAACCCCTAACAACAAACAACACTAACACCCTAACAACAAACAGCCCTAACCCCGTAACAACAAACCTAACCACCGAACAACAAACAACCCTAACAAAATAACAACAAACTACCCTAACCCCCAAAAAACAAACAACCCTAACCCCCAACCACAAACACCACTAACACCCTAACCACAAACAACACTAACACCCTAACCACAAACAACACTAACCCCGTAAGAACAAACAACACTAACCCCCTAACAACAAACAACACTAACATCCTAACAACAAAAACTACTAAACCCCAACAGGAAACAACACTAAACCCCTAACAACAAACACTAACCCCCTAACAACAAACAACACTAAACCCCTAAGAAGAAACTAACCTAGCCCCGTAACAACAAACAACCCTAACCTCCTAACAACAAACAACCTTAAACCCCTAACAACAAACAACCCTAAACCCCTAACAAGAAACAACACTAACACCCTAACTACAAAAACCACTAAACCCCAACAAGAAACAACACTAAACCCCTAACAACAAACACGAACCCCCTAACAACAAACAACACTAAACCCCTAACAAGAAACGAACCTAACCCCGTAACAACAAGCAACCCTAACCTCCTAACAACAACCAACCTTAACCCCCTAACAAGAAAAAACCCTAAACCCCTAACAACAAACTATCCTAACCCCCTAACAACCAACAATGCTCACCCCCTAAGAACAAACAACACTAACACCCTTACCACAAACAACACTAACCCCGTAAGAACAAACAACACCAACCCCCTAACCACAAACAACACTAACACCCTAACAACAAAAACTACTAAACCCCAAAAAGAAACAACCCTAAACCCCTAACAACAAAAAATAAACCCCAAACAACAAACAACACTAAACACCTAACAAGAAACTAACCTAACCCTGTAACAACAAACAACCCTTACCTCCTAACAACAAACAACCTTAAACCCCTAAAAACAAACAACCCTAAACCCCTAACAACAAACAACACTAACACCCTAACAACGAAAACCACTAAACCCAAACAAGAAACAACACTAAACCCCTAACAACAAACACTAGCCCCCTAACAACAAACAACACTAAACCCCTAACAAGAAACTAACCTAACCCTGTAACAACAAACAACCCTAAACTCCTAACAACAAACAACCTTAAACCCCTAACAACAAACAACCCTAATCCCCTAACAACAAACAACACTAACACCTAACAAAAAAAACACTAAACCCCAACAAGAAACAACAGTAAACCCCTAACAACAAACACTAACCCCCTAACAACAAACAACACTAAACCCGTAACAAGAAACTAACCTAACCCTGTAAAAACAAACAATCCTAACCTCCTAACAACAAACAACCTTAACCCCCTAACAACAAACAACACTAACACCCTAACAACAAAAACCACTAAACACCAAAAAGAAACAACACTAAACCCCTAACAACAAACACTAACCCCTTAACAACAAACAACACTAAAAGCCTAACAAGAAACTAACCTAACCCTGTAACAACAAACAACCCTAACCTCCTAACAACAAACAACCTTAACCCCCTAACAGCAAACAACCCTAAATCCCTAACAACAAACAATCCTAACCCCCTAACAACCAACCACGCTCACCCCCTAACCACAAACAGCACTAACACCCTAACAACAAACAACACTAACCCCGTAAGAACAAACAACACTAACCCCCTAACAACAAACAAGACTAACACCCTAACAACAAAAACTACTAAACGCAAACAACAAACAACAATAAACCCCTAACAACAAACACTAACCCCCTAACAACAAACAACACTAAACCCCTAACAAGAAACTAACCTAACCCCGTAACAACAAACAACCCTAACCTCCTAACAACAAACAAACTTAAACCCCTAACAACAAACAACACTAACCCCCTAACAATAAACAACACTAACACCCTAACAACAAAAACTACTAAATCCCAACAAGAAACAAAACTAAACCCCTAACAACAAACACTAACCCCCTAACAACAAACAACACTAAACCCCTAATAAGAAACTAACCTAACCCCGTAGCAACAAACAACCTTAAACTAATAACAACAAACAACCTTAAACCCCTAACAACAAACAACCCTAAACCCCTAACAGCAAACAACCCTAAACCCCTAACAACAAACAATCCTAACCCTCTAACAACCAACAACGCTCACCCCCTAACCACAAACAGCACTAACACCCTAACCACAAACATCATTAACCCCGTAAGAACAAACAACACTAACCCCCTAACAACAAACAACACTAACACCCTAACAACAAAACTACTAAACCCCAACAAGAAACAACCCTAAACCCCTAACAACAAACACTAACCCTCTAACAACAAACAACACTAAACATCTAACAAGAAACTAACCTAACCCCGTAACAACAAACAACCCTAACCTTCTAACAACAAACAACCTTAAACCCCTAACAACAAACAACCCTAAACGCCTAACAACAAACAACACTAACACCCTAACAACAAAAACCACTAAACTCCAACAGGAAACAACACTGAACCCCTAACAAGAAACACTAACCCAATAACAACAAACAACACTAAACCCCTAACAAGAAACTAACCTAACCCCGTAAGAGCAAACAAGCCTAACCTCCTAACAAGAAACAACCCTAACCCCCTAACAAACAACAACACTAACCCCCTCACCGCAAACAACTCTAACACCCTAACAACAAAAACTACTAAACCCGAACAAGAAACAACCCTAAACCCCTAACAACAAACACTTACCCCCTAACAACAAACAACACTAAACTCCTAACAAGAAACTAACCTAACCCTGTAACAACAAACAGCCCTAACCTCGTAACAACAAGCAACCTTAACCCCCTAACAACAAACAACACTAAACCCCTAACAACAAACAATCCTAACCCCCTAACAACCAACAACTCTCACCCCCTAACCACAAACAACACTAACACCCTAACCACAAACAACACTAACCCCGTAAGAACAAACAACACTAACCCCCTAACCACGAACAACACTAACACCCTAACAACAAAAAACACTAAACCCCAACAAGAAACAACACTAAACCCCTAACAACAAACACTACCCCCTAACAACAAACAACACTAAACCCCTAACAAGAAACTAACCTAACCCCGTAACAACAAACAACCCTAACCTCCTAACAACAAACAACCTTAAACCCCTAACAACAAACAACCCTAAACGCCTAACAACAAACAACACTAACACCCTAACAACAAAAACCACTAAACCCCAACAAGAAACAACACTAAACCCCTAACAACAAACACTAACCCCCTAACAACAAACAACACTAAACCCCTAACAAGAAACTAACCTAACCCTGTAACAACAAACAACCCTAACCTCCTAACAACAAACAACCTTAACCCCCTAACAACAAACAACCCTAAACCCCTAACAACAAACAATCCTAACCCCCTAACAACCAACAACGCACACCCCCTAACCACAAACAACACTAACACCCTAACCACAAACAACACTAACCCCGTAAGAACAAACTACACTCACGCCCTAACAACAAACAAGACTAACACCCTAACAACAAAAACTACTAAACCCCAACAAGAAACAACCCTAAACCCCTAACAACAAACACTAACCCCCTAACAACAAACAACACTAAACCCCTAACAAGAAACTAACCTAGCCCCGTAACAACAAACAACCCTAACCTCCTAACAACAAACAACCTTAAACCCCTAACAACAACCAACCCTAAACCCCTAACAACAAACACTAACACCCTAACAACAAAAACCACTAAACCCCAACAAGAAACAACACTAAACCCCTAACAACAAGCAACCCTAACCTTCTAACAACAAACAACCCTAACCCCCTAACAAACAACAACACTAACCCCCTAACCACAAACAACACTAACACCCTAACAACAAAAACTACTAAAAAACAACAAGAAACAACCCTAAAGCCCTAACAACAAACACTAACCCCCTAACAACAAACAACTCTAAACCCCTAACAAGAAACTAACCTAACCCGGTAACAACAAACAACCCTAACCTCCTAACAACAAACAACCTTAAACCCCTAACAACAAAAAACCCTAAACCCCTAACAACAAACAACACTAACACCCTAACAACAAAAACCACTAAACCCCAACAACAAACAACACTAACCCCCTAACAAACAACAACACTAACCCCCAACCACAAACAACACTAACACCCTAACAAGAAAAACTACTAAACTCCAACAAGAAACAACCTTAAACCCCTAACAACAAACACTAACCCCCTAACAACAAACAACCCTAAACACCTAACAACAAACAGCACTAACACCCTAACAATAAAAACCACTAAACCCCAACAAGAAACAACACTAAACCCGTAACAACAAACACCAACCCCCTAACAACAAACAACACTAAACCCCTAACAAGAAACTAACCTAACAATGTAACAACAAACACCCCTAACATCCTAACAACAAACATCCTTAACCCCCTAACAACAAACAACCCTAAACCCCTAACAACAAACAATCCTAACCCCCTAACAACCAACAACGCACACCCCCTAACCACAAACAACACTAACACCCTAACCAGAAACAACATTAACCCCGTAAGAACAAACTACACTAACGCCCTAACAACAAACAAAACTAACACCCTAACAACAAAAACTACTAAACCCCAACAAGAAACAACCCTAAACCCCTAACAACAAACACTAACCCCCTAACAACAAACAACACTAAACCCCTAACAAGAAACTAACCTAACCCCGTAACAACAAACAACCCTAACCTCCTAACAACAAACAACCTTAAACCCCTAACAACAAACAACCCTAAACCCCTAACAACAAACAACACTAACACCCTAACAACAAAAACCACTAAACCCCAACAAGAAACAACACTAAACCCCTAACAACAAACACTAACCCCCTAACAACAAACAACACTAAACCTCTAACAAGAAACTAACCTAACCCTGTAACAACAAACAACCCTAACCTCCTAACAACAAACAACCTTAACCCCCTAACAACAAACAACCCTAAACCCCTAACAACAAACAATCCTAACCCCCTAACAACCAACAACGCACACCCCCTAACCACAAACAACACTAACACCCTAACCACAAACAACACTAACCCCGTAAGAACAAACAACACTAACCCCCTAACAACAAACAACACTAACACCCTAAAAACAAAAACTACTAAACCCCAACAAGAAACAACCCTAAACCCCTAACAACAAACACTAACCCCCTAACAACAAACAACACTAAACCCCTAACAAGAAACTACCCTAACCCCGTAACAACAAACAACCCTAACCTCCTAACAACAAACAGCCTTAAACCCCTAACAACAAACAACCCTAAACCCCTAACAACAAACAACACTAACACCCTAACAACAAAAACCACTAAACCCCAACAGGAAACAACACTAAACCCCTAACAACAAACACTAACCCCCTAACAACAAACAACACTAAACCCCTAACAAGAAACTAACCTAACCCTGTAACAACAAACAACCCTAACCTCCTAACAACAAACAACCCTAACCCCCTAACAAACAAAAACACTAACCCCCTAACCACAAACAACACTAACACCCTAACAACAAAAACTACTAAACCCCAACAAGAAACAATCCTAAACCCCTAACAACAAACACTAACCCCCTAACAGCAAACAACACTAAACCCCTAACAAGAAACTAACCTAAACCCGTAACAACAAACAACCCTAACCTCCTAACAACAAACAACCTTAAACCCCTAACAACAAACAACCCTAAACCCCTAACAACAAACAATCCTAACCCCTTAACAAACAACAACTCTCACCCCCTAAGCACAAACAACACTAACACCCTAACCAGAAACAACACTAACCCCGTAAGAACAACAACACTAACCCCGTAACCACAAACAACACTAACACCCTAACAACAAAAACTACTATACCCCAACAAGAAACAACCCTAAACCCCTAACAACAAACACTAACCCCCTAACAACAAAAAACACTAAACCCCTAACAAGAAACTAACCTAACCCTGAAACAACAAACAACCCTAACCACCTAACAACAAACAACCCTAAACCCCTAACAACAAACAACCCTAACCTTCTAACAACAAACAACCCTAACCCCCTAACAAACAACAACACTAACCCCCTAACCACAAACAACACTAACACCCTAACAACAAAAACTACTAAACTCCAACAAGAAACAACCTTAAACCCCTAACAACAAACACTAACCCCCTAACAACAAACAACCCTAAACCCCTAACAACAAACAACACTAACACCCTAACAACAAACAACCCTAAACCCCTAACAACAAACCATCCTAACCCCCTAACAACCAACAACGCCCACCCCCTAACCACAAACAACACTCACACCCTAACCACAAACAACACTAACCCCGTAAGAACAAACAACACTAACCCCCTAACCACAAACAGCACTAACACCCTAACAACAAAAACTACTAAACCCCAACAAGAAACAACCCTAAACCCCTAACAACAAACACTAACCCCCTAACAACAAACAACACTAAACCCCTAACAAGAAACTAACCTAACTCCGTAACAACAACCCTAACCTCCTAACAACAAACAACCTTCAACCCCTAACAACAAACAACCCTAAACCCCTAACAACAAACAACATTAAACCCCTAACAACAAACAACCCTAAACATCTAACAAGAAACAACACTAACACCCTAACAACAAAAACCACTAAACCCCAATAAGAAACAACACTAAACCCCTAACAACAAACACTAACCTCCTAACAACAAACAACACTAAACCCCTAACAAGAAACTAACCTAACTCTGTAACAACAAACAACCCTAACCTCCTAACAACAAACAACCTTAACCCCCTAACAACAAACAACCCTAAACCCCTAACAACAAACAATCCTAACCCCCTAACAACCAACAACGCACACCCCCTAACCACAAACAACACTAACACCCTAACCACAAACAACACTAACCCCGTAAGAACAAACAACACTAACCCCCTAACAACAAACAACACTAACACCCTAACAACAAAAACTACTAAACCCCAACAAGAAACATCCCTAAAACCCTAACAACAAACACTAACCCCCTAACAACAAACAACACTAAACCCCTAACAAGAAACTAACCTAACCCCGTAACAAGAAACAACCCTAACCTCCTAACAACAAACAACCTTAAACCCCTAACAACAAACAACCCTAAACCCCTATCAACAAACAACACTAACACCCTAACAACAAAAACCACTAAACCCCAACAAGAAACAACACTAAACCCCTAACAACAAACACTAACCCCCTAGCAACAAACAACACTAAACCCCTAACAAGAAACTAACCTAACCCTGTAACAACAAACAACCCTAACCTCCTAACAACAAACAACCTTAACCCCCTAACAACAAACAACCCTAAACCCCTAACAACAAACAATCCTAACCCCCTAAAAACCAATAACGCTCATCCTCTAACCACAAACAACACTAACACCCTAACCACAAACAACACAAACCCCGTAAGAACAAACAACACTAACCCCCTAACAACAAACAACACTAACACCCTAACAACAAAAACTACTAAACCCCAACAAGAAAAAACCCTAAACCCCTAACAACAAACACTAACCCCCTAACAACAAACAACACTAAACCCCTAACAAGAAACTAACATAACTCCGTAACAACAAACAACCCTAACCTCCTAACAACAAACAACCCTAAACCCCTAACAACAAACAACCCTAACCTTCTAACAACAAACAACCCTAACCCCCTAACAAACAACAACACTAACCCCCTAACCACAAATACTAACACCCTAACAACAAAAACTACTAAAAAACAACAAGAAACAACCCTAAAGCCCTAACAACAAACACTAACCCCCTAACAACAAACAACACTAAACCCCTAACAAGAAACTAACCTAACCCCGTAACAACAAACAACCCTAACCTCCTAACAACAAACAACCTTAAACCCCTAACAACAAAAAACCCTAAACCCCTAACAACAAACAACTCTAACACCCTAACAACAAAAACCACTAAACCCCAACAACAAACAACCCTAACCCCCTAACAAACAACAACACTAACCCCCTAACCACAAACAACACTAACACCCTAACAAGAAAAACTACTAAACTCCAACAAGAAACAACCTTAAACCCCTAACAACAAACACTAACCCCCTAACAACAAACAACCCTAAACACCTAACAACAAACAGCACTAACACCCTAACAATAAAAACCACTAAACCCCAACAAGAAACAACACTAAACCCGTAACAACAAACACTAACCCCCTAACAACAAACAACACTAAACCCCTAACAAGAAACTAACCTAACAATGTAACAGCAAACAACCCTAACATCCTAACAACAAACATCCTTAACCCCCTAACAACAAACAACCCTAAACCCCTAACAACAAACAATCCTAACCCCCTAACAACCAACAACGCACACCCCCTAACCACAAACAACACTAACACCCTAAACACAAACAACACTAACCCCGTAAGAACAAACAACACTAACCCCCTAACAGCAAACAACACAACACCCTAAAAACAAAAACTACTAAACCCCAACAAGAAACAACCCTAAACCCCTAACAACAAACACTAACCCCCTAACAACAAACAACACTAAACCCCTAACAAGAAACTAACCTAAACCCGTAACAACAAACAACCCTAACCTCCTAACAACAAACAACCTTAAACCCCTAACAACAAACAACCCTAAACCCCTAATAACAAACAACACTAACACACTAACAACAAAAAACACTAAACCCCAACAGAAACAACACTAAACCCCTAAAAACAAACACTAACCCAATAACAACAAACAACACTACCCCTAACAAGAAACTAACCTAACCCTGTAACAACAAACAACCCTAACCTGCTAACAACAAACAACCCTAACCCCCTAACAAACAACAACACTAACCCCCTAACCACAAACAACACTAATACCCTAACAACAAAAACTACTAAACCCAACAAGAAACAACCCTAAACCCCTAACAACAAACACTAACCCCCTAACAACAAACAACACTAAACCCCTAACAAGAAACTTACCTAAGCCCGTAACAACAAACAACCCTAACCTCCTAACAGCAAACAACCTTAAACCCCTAACAACAAACAACCCTAAACCCCTAACAACAAACAACACTAACACCCTAACAACAAAAACCACTAAACCCCAACAAGAAACAACACTAAACCCCTAACAACAAACACTAACCCCCTAACAACAAACAACACTAAACCCCTAACAAGAAACTAACCTAACCTGTAAAAACAAACAACCCTAACCTCCTAACAACAAACAACCCTAACCCCCTAACAAACAACAACACTAACCCCCTAACCACAAACAACACTAACACCCTAACAACAAAAATTAGTAAACCCCAACAAGAAACAACCCTAAACCCCTAACAACAAACACTAACCCCCTAACAACAAACAACACTAAACCCCTAACAAGAAACTAACCTAACCCTGTAACAACAAACAACCCTAACCTCCTAACAACAAACAACCTGAAACCCCTAACAACAAACAACCCTAAACCCCTAACAACAAACACTAACCCCCTAACAGCCAACAACACTAAACCCCTAACAAGAAACTAACCTAACCCCGTAACAACAAACAACCCTAACCTCCTAACAACAACCTTAAACACCTAACAACAAACAAACCTAAACCCCTAACAACAAACAACACTAACACCCTAACAACAAAAACTACTAAACCCCAACAAGAAACAACACTAAACCCCTAACAACAAACACTAACCCCCTAACAACAAACAACACTAAACCCCTAACAAGAAACTAACCTAACCCTGTAACAACAAACAGCCCAAACCTCCTAACAACAAACAACCTTAACCCCCTAACAACAAACAACCCTAAACCCCTAACAACAAACAATCCTAACCACCTAACAACCAACAACGCTCACCCCCTAACCACAAACAACACTAACCCCGTAAGAAGAAACAACACTAACCCCCTAACCACAAACAACACTAACACCCTAATAACAAAAACTACTAAACTCCAACAAGAAACAACCCTAAACCCCTAACAACAAACACTAACCCCCTGACAACAAACAACCCTAAACCCCTAACAACCAACAACACTAACACCCTAACAACAAAAACCACTAAACCCCAACAAGAAATAACACTAAACCCGTAACAACAAACACTAACCCCCTAACAACAAACAACACTAAACCCCTAACAAGAAACTAACCTAACCCCGTAACAACAAACAACCCTAACCTCCTAACAACAAACAACCATAAACCCCTAACAACAAACAACCCTAAATCCCTATCAACAAACAACACTAACACCCTAACAACAAAAACCACTAAACCCCAACAAGAAACAACACTAAACCCGTAACAACAAACACTAACCCCCTAACAACAAACAACACTAAACCCCTAACAAGAAACTAACCGAACCCTGTAACAACAAACAACCCTAACCTCCTAACAACAAACAACCTTAACCCCCTAACAACAAACAACCCTAAACCCCTAACAACAAACAATCCTAACCCCCTAACAACCAACAACACTCATCCTCTAACCGCAAACAACACTAACACCCTAACCACAAACAACACAAACCCCGTAAGAACAAACTACACTAACCCCCTAACAACAAACAACACTAACACCCTAACAACAAAAACTACTAAACCCCAACAAGAAACAACCCTAAACCCCTAACAACAAACACTAACCCCCTAACAACAAACAACACTAAACCTCTAACAAGAAACTAACATAACTCCGTAACAACAAACAACCCTAACCTCCTAACAACAAACAACCCTAAACCCCTAACAACAAACAACCCTAACCTTCTAAAAACAAACAACCCTAACCCCCTAACAAACAACAACACTAACCCCCTAACCACAAACAACACTAACACCCTAACAACAAAAACTACTAAACAACAAGAAACAACCCTAAACCCCTAACAACAAACACTAACCCCCTAACAACAAACAACACTAAACCCCTAACAAGAAACTAACCTAACCCCGTAACAACAAACAACCCTAACCTCCTAACAACAAACAACCTTAAACCCCTAACAACAAAAAACCCTAAACCCCTAACAACAAACAACACTAACACCCTAACAACAAAAACCACTAAACCCCAACAAGAAACAACACTAAACCCCTAACAACAAACACTAACCCCCTAACAACAAACAACACTAAACCCCTAACAAGAAACTAACCTAACCCTGTAACAACAAACAGCCCTAACCTCCTAACAACAAAGAACCTTAACCCCCTAATAACAAACAACTCTAAACCCCTAACAACAAACAATTCTAACCCCTTAACAACCAACAATGCTCACCCCCTAACCACAAACAACACTAACACCCTAACCACAAAAACACTAACCCCGTAAGAACAAACAACACTAACCCCCTAACAAAAAACAACCTTAAATCCTTAACAACAAACAACACTAACACCCTAACAACAAAAACCACTGAACCCCAACAAGAAACAACACTAAACCTCTAACAACAAACACTAACACTCTAACAACAAACAACCCTAAACCCCTAACAACAAACAACCCTAACCTTCTAAAAACAAACAACCCTAACCCCCTAACAAACAACAACACTAACCCCCTAACCACAAACAACACTAACACCCTAACAACAAAAACTACTAAACCCAACAAGAAACAGCCCTAAACCCCTATCAACAAACACTAACCCCCTAACAACAAACAACACTAAACCCCTAACAAGAAACTAACCTAACCCTGTAACAACAAACAACCCTAACCTCCCAACAACAAACAACCTTAACCCCCTAACAACAAACAACCTTAAACCCCTAACAACAAACAACCCTAAACCCCTAACAACAAACAACACTAACACCCTAACAACAAAAACCACTAAACTCCAACAAGAAACAACACTAAACCCCTAACAACAAACACTAACCCCCTAACAACAAACAACACTAAACCCCTAACAACAAACTAACCTAACCCTGTAACAACAAAGATCCCTAACCTCCTAACAACAAACAACCTTAACCCCCTAACAACAAACAACTCTAAACCCCTAACAACAAACCATCCTAACCCCCTAACAACCAACAACGCACACCCCCTAACCACAAACAATACTAACACCCTAACCACAAACAACACTAACCCCGTAAGAACAACACTAACCCCCTAACAACAAACAACACTAACACCCTAACATCAAAAACTACTAAACCCCAACAAGAAACAACCCTAAACCCCTAACAACAAACACGAACCCCCTAACAACAAACAACACTAAACCCCTAACAAGAAACTAACCTAAACCCGTAACAACAAACAACCCTAACCTCCTAACAACAAACAACCTTAAACCCCTAACAACAAACAACCCTAAACCCCTAACAACAAACAACACTAACACCCTAACAACAAACAACCCTAAACCACTGACAACAAACAACACTAACACACTTACAACAAAAAACACTAAACCCCAACAAGAAACAACACTAAACCCCTAACACCAAACACTAACCCCCTAACAACAAACAACACTAAACCCCTAACAAGAAACTAACCTAACCCTGTAACAACAAACAACCCTAACCTCCTAACAACAAATAACCCTAACCCCCTAACAAACAACAACACTAACCCCCTAACCACAAACAACACTAACACCCTAACCACAAACAACACTAACCCCGTAAGAACAAACTACACTAACCCCCTAACAACAAACAACACTAACACCCTAACAACAAAAACTACTAAACCCAACAAGAAACAACCCTAAACCCCTAACAACAAACACTAACCCCCTAACAACAAACTACACTAAACCCCTAACAAGAAACTTACCTAACCCCGTAACAACAAACAACCCTAACCTCCTAACAACAAACAACCTTAAACCCCTAACAACAAACAACCCTAAACCCCTAACAACAAACAACACTAACACCCTAACAACAAAAACCACTAAACCCCAACAAGAAACAACACTAAACCCCTAACAACAAACACTAACCCCCTAACAACAAACAACACTAAACCCCTAACAAGAAACTAACCTAACCCTGTAAAAACAAACAACCCTAACCTCCTAACAACAAACAACCCTAACCCCCTAACAAACAACAACACTAACCCCCTAACCACAAACAACACTAACACCCTAACAACAAAAATTACTAAACCCCAACAAGAAACAATCCTAAACCCCTAACAACAAACACTAACCCCCTAACAACAAACAACACTAAACCCCTAACAAGAAACTAACCTAACCCCGTAACAACAAACAACCCTAACCTCCTAACAACAAACAACCTTAACCCCCTAACAACAAACAACCCTAAACCCCTAACAACAATCCTAACCCCCTAACAACCAACAACGCACACCCCCTAACCACAAAAAACACTAACACCCTAACCACAAACAACACTAACCCCGTAAGAACAAACTACACTCACGCCCTAACAACAAACAAAACGAACACCCTAACAACAAAAACTACTAAACCCCAACAAGAAACAACCCTAAACCCCTAACAACAAACACTAACCCCCTAACAACAAACAACACTAAACCCCTAACAAGAAACTAACCTATCCCCGTAACAACAAACAACCCTAACCTCCTAACAACAAACAACCTTAAACCCCTAACAACAAACAACCCTAAACCCCTAACAACAAACAACACTAACACCCTAACAACAAAAACCACTAAACCCCAACAAGAAACAACACTAAACCCCTAACAACAAACACTAACCCCCTAACAACAAACAACACTAAACCCCTAACAAGAAACTAACCTAACCCTGTAACAACAAACAACCCTAACCTCCTAACAAAAAACAACCTTAACCCCCTAACAAACAACAACACTAACCCCCTAACCACAAACAACACTAACACCCTAACAACAAAAACTACTAAACCCCAACAAGAAACATCCCTAAACCCCTAACAACAAACACTAACCCCCTAACAACAAACAACACTAAACCCCTAACAAGAAACTAACCTAACCCCATAACAACAAACAACCCTAACCTCCTAACAACAAACAACACTAACCCCCTAACAAACAACAACACTAACCCCCTAACCACAAACAACACTAACACCCTAACAACAAAAACTACTAAACCCCAACAAGAAACAATCCTAAACCCCTAACAACAAACACTAACTCCCTAACAGCAAACAACACTAAACCCCTAACAAGAAACTAACCTAACCCCGTAACAACAAACAACCCTAACCTCCTAACAAGAAACAACCTTAAATCCCTAACAACAAACAACCCTAAACCCCTAACAACAAACAACGCTAACCCCCTAACAGCAAAAAACACTAAACCCCAACAGGAAACAACACTAAACCCCTAACAACAAACACTAACCCCCTAACAACAAACAACACTAAACCCCTAACAAGAAACTAACCTAACCCTGTAACAACAAACAGCCCTAACCTCCTAACAACAATCCACCTTAACCCCCTAACAACAAACAACCCTAAACCCCTAACAACAAACAATCCTAACCCCTTCACAACCAACAATTCTCACCCCCTAAGCACAAACAACACTAACACCCTAACCACAAGCAACACTAACACCCTAACAACAAAAACTACTATACCCCAACAAGAAACAACCCTAAACCCGTAACAACAAACACTAACCCCCTAACAACAAAAAACACTAAACCCCTAACAAGAAACTAACCTAACCCCGTAACAACAAACAACCCTAACCACCTAACAACAAACAACACTAAACCCCTAACAACAAACAACCCTAACCTTCTAACAACAAACAACCCTAACCCCCTAACAAACAACAACACTAACCCCCTAACCACAAACAACACTAACACCCTAACAACAAAAACGACTAAACTCCAACAAGAAACAACCTTAAACGCCTAACAACAAACACTAACCCCCTAACAACAAACAACCCTAAACCCCTAACAACAAACAACACTAACACCCTAACAATAAAAACCACTAAACCCCAACAAGAAACAACACTAAACCCGTAACAACAAACACTAACCCCCTAACAACAAACAACACTAAACCCCTAACAAGAAACTAACCTAACCCTGTAACAACAAACAACCCTAACATCCTAACAGCAAACATCCTTAAACCCCTGACAACAAACAACACTAAACCCCTAACAACAAACAATCCTAACCCCCAACAACCAACAACGCACACCTCCTAACCACAAACAACACTAACACCCTAACCACAAACAACACTAACCCCGTAAGAACAATCTACACTAACGCCCTAACAAGAAACAACACTAACACCCTAAAAACAAAAACTACTAAACCCCAACAAGAAACAATCCTAAACCCCTAACAACAAACACTAACCCCCTAACAACAAACAACACTAAACCCCTAACAAGAAACTAACCTAACCCCGTAACAACAAACAACCCTAACCTCCTAACAACAAACAACCTTAAACCCCTAACAACAAACAATCCTAACCCCCTAACAACCAACAACGCTCACCCCCTAACCACAAACAACACGAACACCCTAACCACAAACAACACTAACCCCCTAAGAACAAACAACACTAACCCCCTAACAACAAACAACACTAACACCGTAACAACAAAAACTACTAAACCCCAACAAGAAACAACCCTAAACCTCTAACAACAAACACTAACCCCCTAACAACAAACAACGCTAAACCGCTAACAAGAAACTAACCTAACCCCGTAACAACAAACAACCCTAACCTCCTAACAACAACCTGAAACCCCTAACAACAAACAACCCTAAACCCCTAACAACAAACAACACTAACACCCTAACAACAAAAACCACTAAACCCCAACAAGAAACAACACTAAACCCCTAACAACAAACACTAACCCCCTAACAACAAACAACACTAAACCCCTAACAAGAAACTAACCTAACCCTGTAACAACAAACAGCCCTAACCTCGTAACAACAAGCAACCTTAACCCCCTAACAACAAACAACACTAAACCCCTAACAACAAACAATCCTAACCCCCTAACAACCAACAACTCTCACCCCCTAACCACAAACAACACTAACACCCTAACCACAAACAACACTAACCCCGTAAGAACAAACAACACTAACCCCCTAACCACGAACAACACTAACACCCTAACAACAAAAAACACTAAACCCCAACAAGAAACAACACTAAACCCCTAACAACAAACACTACCCCCTAACAACAAACAACACTAAACCCCTAACAAGAAACTAACCTAAACCCGTAACAACAAACAACCCTAACCTCCTAACAACAAACAAGCTTAAACCCCTAACAACAAACAACCCTAAACGCCTAACAACAAACAACACTAACACCCTAACAACAAAAACCACTAAACCCCAACAAGAAACAACACTAAACCCCTAACAACAAACTCTAACCCCCTAACAACAAACAACACTAAACCCCTAACAAGAAACTAACCTAACCCTGTAACAACAAACAACCCTAACCTCCTAACAACAAACAACCTTAACCCCCTAACAACAAACAACCCTAAACCCCTAACAACAAACAATCCTAACCCCCTAACAACCAACAACGCACACCCCCTAACCACAAACAACACTAACACCCTAACCACAAACAACACTAACCCCGTAAGAACAAACTACACTCACGCCCTAACAACAAACAAGACTAACGCCCTAACAACAAAAACTACTAAACCCCAACAAGAAACAACCCTAAACCCCTAACAACAAACACTAACCCCCTAACAACAAACAACACTAAACCCCTAACAAGAAACTAACCTAGCCCCGTAACAACAAACAACCCTAACCTCCTAACAACAAACAACCTTAAACCCCTAACAACAACCAACCCTAAACCCCTAACAACAAACACTAACACCCTAACAACAAAAAGCACTAAACCCCAACAAGAAACAACACTAAACCCCTAACAACAAGCAACCCTAACCTTCTAACAACAAACAACCCTAACCCCCTAACAAACAACACTAACCCCCTAACCACAAACAACACTAACACCCTAACAACAAAAACTACTAAAAAACAACAAGAAACAACCCTAAAGCCCTAACAACAAACACTAACCCCCTAACAACAAACAACTCTAAACCCCTAACAAGAAACTAACCTAACCCGGTAACAACAAACAACCCTAACCTCCTAACAACAAACAACCTTAAACCCCTAACAACAAAAAACCCTAAACCCCTAACAACAAACAACACTAACACCCTAACAACAAAAACCACTAAACCCCAACAACAAACAACACTAACCCCCTAACAAACAACAACACTAACCCCCTAACCACAAACAACACTAACACCCTAACAAGAAAAACTACTAAACTCCAACAAGAAACAACCTTAAACCCCTAACAACAAACACTAACCCCCTAACAACAAACAACCCTAAACCCCTAACAACAAACAGCACTAACACCCTAACAATAAAAACCACTAAACCCCAACAAGAAACAACACTAAACCCGTAACAACAAACACCAACCCCCTAACAACAAACAACACTAAACCCCTAACAAGAAACTAACCTAACAATGTAACAACAAACAACCCTAACATCCTAACAACAAACATCCTTAACCCCCTAACAACAAACAACCCTAAACCCCTAACAACAAACAATCCTAACCCCCTAACAACCAACAACGCACACCCCCTAACCACAAACAACACTAACACCCTAACCAGAAACAACATTAACCCCGTAAGAACAAACTACACTAACGCCCTAACAACAAACAAAACTAACACCCTAACAACAAAAACTACTAAACCCCAACAAGAAACAACCCTAAACCCCTAACAACAAACACTAACCCCCTAACAACAAACAACACTAAACCCCTAAGAAGAAACTAACCTAACCCCGTAACAACAAACAACCCTAACCTCCTAACAACAAACAACCTTAAACCCCTAACAACAAACAACCCTAAACCCCTAACAACAAACAACACTAACACCCTAACAACAAAAACCACTAAACCCCAACAAGAAACAACACTAAACCCCTAACAACAAACACTAACCCCCTCACAACAAACAACACTAAACCTCTAACAAGAAACTAACCTAACCCTGTAACAACAAACAACCCTAACCTCCTAACAACAAACAACCTTAACCCCCTAACAACAAACAACCCTAAACCCCTAACAACAAACAATCCTAACCCCCTAACAACCAACAACGCACACCCCCTAACCACAAACAACACTAACACCCTAACCACAAACAACACTAACCCCGTAAGAACAAACAACACTAACCCCCTAACAACAAACAACACTAACACCCTAAAAACAAAAACTACTAAACCCCAACAAGAAACAACCCTAAACCCCTAACAACAAACACTAACCCCCTAACAACAAACAACACTAAACCCCTAACAAGAAACTACCCTAACCCCGTAACAACAAACAACCCTAACCTCCTAACAACAAACAGCCTTAAACCCCTAACAACAAACAACCCTAAACCCCTAACAACAAACAACACTAACACCCTAACAACAAAAACCACTAAACCCCAACAGGAAACAACACTAAACCCCTAACAACAAACACTAACCCCCTAACAACAAACAACACTAAACCCCTAACAAGAAACTAACCTAACCCTGTAACAACAAACAACCCTAACCTCCTAACAACAAACAACCCTAACCCCCTAACAAACAACAACACTAACCCCCTAACAAAAAACAACACTAACACCCTAACAACAAAAACTACTAAACCCCAACAAGAAACAACCCTAAACCCCTAGCAACAAACACTAACCCCCTAACAAAAAACAACACTAAACCCCTAACAAGAAACTAACCTAACCCTGTAACAACAAACAACCCTAAACCCCTAACAACAAACACTAACCCCCTAACAACAAACAACCCTAAACCCCTAACAACAAACAATCCTAACTCCCTAACAATCAACAACGCACACCTCCTATCCACAAACAACACTAACACCCTAACCACAAACAACACTAACCCCGTAAGAACAAACAACACTAACCCCCTAACCACAAACAACACCTACACCCTAACAACAAAAACTACTAAACCCCAACAAGAAACAACCCTAAACCCCTAACAACAAACACTAACACCCAAGAACAAACAACACTAAACCCGTAACAAGAAACTAACCTAAACCCGTAACAACAAACAACCCTAAACTCCTAATAACAAACAACCTTAAACCCCTAACAACAAACAACCCTAAACCCCTAACAACAAACAACACTAACACCCTAACAACAAAAACCAGTAAACTCCAACAAGAAACAACACTAAACCCCTAACAACAAACACTAACCCCCTAACAACAAACAACACTAAACAACTGACA
This sequence comes from Loxodonta africana, assembly GCF_030014295.1. Taxonomy (NCBI): domain Eukaryota; kingdom Metazoa; phylum Chordata; class Mammalia; order Proboscidea; family Elephantidae; genus Loxodonta; species Loxodonta africana. Next base: position 1,107,694 of record NW_026974831.1, on the reverse strand, counting down.
ATAAACTAACCTAACCCTGTAACAACAAACAACCCTAACCCCCTAACAAACAACAACACTAAGCCCCTAACCACAAACAACACTAACACCCTAACAACTAAAACTACTAAACCCCAACAAGAAACAACCCTAAACCCCTAACAACAAACACTAACCCCCTAACAACAAACAACACTAAACCCCTAACAAGAAAAACTACTAAACCCCAACAAGAAACAACACTAAACCCCTAACAACAAACACTAACCTCCTAACAACAAACAACACTAAACCCCTAACAAGAAACTAACCTAACCCTGTAACAACAAACAACCCTAACCTCCTAACAACAAACAACCTTAACCCCCTAACAACAAACAACCCTAAACCCCTAACAACAAACAATCCTAACCCCCTAACAAACAACAACACTAACCCCCTAACCACAAACAACACTAACACCCTAACAACAAAAACTACTAAACCCCAACAAGAAACAACCCTAAACCCCAAACAACAAACACTAACAACCTAACAGAAAACAACACTAAACCCCTAACAAGAAACTAACCTAACCCCCTAACAACCAACAACGCACACCCCCTAACAACAAACAACACTAACACCCTAACAACAAAAACCACTAAACCCCAACAAGAAACAACACTAAACCCCTAACAACAAACACTAACCCCCTAACAACAAACAACACTAAACCCCTAACAACAAACTAACCTAACCCTGTAACAACAAAGATCCCTAACCTCCTAACAACAAACAACCTTAACCCCCTAACAAAAAACAACTCTAAACCCCTAACAACAAACCATCCTAACCCCCTAACAACCAACAACGCACACCCCCTAACCACAAACAATACTAACACCCTAACCACAAACAACACTAACCCCGTAAGAACAAACAACACTAACCCCCTAACAACAAACAACACTAACACCCTAACAACAAAAACTACTAAACCCCAACAAGAAACAACCCTAAACCCGTAACAACAAACACGACCCCCTAACAACAAACAACACTAAACCCCTAACAAGAAACTAACCTAAACCCGTAACAACAAACAACATTAACCTCCTAACAACAAACAACCTTAAACCCCTAACAACAAACAACCCTAAACCCCTAACAACAAACAACACTAACACCCTAACAACAAACAACCCTAAAACCCTGACAACAAACAACACTAACACACTAACAACAAAAAACACTAAACCCCAACAAGAAACAACACTAAACCCCTAACAAAAAACACTAACCCCCTAACGACAAACAACACTAAACCCCTAACAAGAAACTAACCTAACCCTGTTACAACAAACAACCCTAACCTCCTAACAACAAATAACCCTAACCCCCTAACAAACAACAACACTAACCCACTAACCACAAACAACACTAACACCCTAACAACTAAAACTACTAAACCCCAACAAGAAACAACCCTAAACCCCTAACAACAAACACTAACCCCCAACAACAAACAACACTAAACCCCTAACAAGAAACTAACCTAACCGTGTAACAACAAACAACCCTAACCTCCTAACAACAAACAACCTTAACCCCCTAACAACAAACAACCCTAAACCCCTAACAACAAACAATCCTAACCCCCTAACAACCAACAACGCACACCCCCTAACCACAAACAACACTAACACCCTAACCACAAACAACACTAACCCCGTAAGAACAAACTACACTCACGCCCTAACAACAAACAAGACTAACACCCTAACAACAAAAACTACTAAACCCCAACAAGAAACAACCCTAAACCCCTAACAACAAACACTAACAACCTAACAACAAACAACACTAAACCCCTAACAAGAAACTAACCTAGCCCCGTAACAACAAACAACCCTAACCTCCTAACAACAAACAACCTTAAACCCCTAACAACAAACAACCCTAAACCCCTAACAACAAACACTAACACCCTAACAACAAAAACCACTAAACCCCAACAAGAAACAACACTAAACCCCTAACAACAAACACTAACCCCCTAACAACAAACAACACTAAACCCCTAACAAGAAACTAACCTAACCCTGTAACAACAAACAACCCTAACCTCCTAACAACAAACAACCTTAACCCCCTAACAACAAACAACCCTAAACCCCTAACAACAAACAACCCTAACCTTCTAACAACAAACAACCCTAACCCCCTAACAAACAACAACACTAACCCCCTAACCACAAACAACACTAACACCCTAACAACAAAAACTACTAAACCCCAACAAGAAACAGCCCTAAACCCCTAACAACAAACACTAACCCCCTAACAACAAACAACACTAAACCCCTAACAAGAAACTAACCTAACCCCGAAACAACAAACAACCCTAACCTCCTAACAACAAACAACCTTAAACCCCTAACAACAAACAACCCTAAACCCCTAACAACAAACAACACTAACACACTAACAACAAAAAACACTAAACCCCAACAGAAATAACACTAAACCCCTAACAACAAACACTAACCCCCTAACAACAAACAACACTAAACCCCTAACAAGAAACTAACCTATCCCTGTAACAACAAACAACCCTAACCTGCTAACAACAAACAACCCTAACCCCCTAACAAACAACAACACTAACCCCCTAACCACAAACAACACTAACACCCTAACAACAAAAACTACCAAACCCCAACAAGAAACAACCCTAAACCCCAAACAACAAACACTAACAACCTAACAGAAAACAACACTAAACCCCTAACAAGAAACTAACCTAACCCCCTAACAACCAACAACGCACACCCCCTAACAACAAACAACACTAACACCCTAACAACAAAAACCACTAAACCCCAACAAGAAACAACACTAAACCCCTAACAACAAACACTAACCCCCTAACAACAAACAACACTAAACCCCTAACAACAAACTAACCTAACCCTGTAACAACAAAGATCCCTAACCTCCTAACAACAAACAACCTTAACCCCCTAACAACAAACAACTCTAAACCCCTAACAACAAACCATCCTAACCCCCTAACAACCAACAAAGCACACCCCCTAACGACAAACAATACTAACACCCTAACCACAAACAACACTAACCCCGTAAGAACAAACAACACTAACCCCCTAACAACAAACAACACTAACACCCTAACAACAAAAACTACTAAACCCCAACAAGAAACAACCCTAAACCCGTAACAACAAACACGACCCCCTAACAACAAACAACACTAAACCCCTAACAAGAAACTAACCTAAACCCGTAACAACAAACAACCCTAACCTCCTAACAACAAACAACCTTAAACCCCTAACAACAAACAACCCTAAACCCCTAACAACAAACAACACTAACACCCTAACAACAAACAACCCTAAAACCCTGACAACAAACAACACTAACACACTAACAACAAAAAACACTAAACCCCAACAAGAAACAACACTAAACCCCTAACAAAAAACACTAACCCCCTAACGACAAACAACACTAAACCCCTAACAAGAAACTAACCTAACCCTGTTACAACAAACAACCCTAACCTCCTAACAACAAATAACCCTAACCCCCTATCAAACAACAAGACTAACCCACTAACCACAAACAACACTAACACCCTAACAACTAAAACTACTAAACCCCAACAAGAAACAACCCTAAACCCCTAACAACAAACACTAACCCCCAACAACAAACAACACTAAACCCCTAACAAGAAACTAACCTAACCGTGTAACAACAAACAACCCTAACCTCCTAACAACAAACAACCTTAACCCCCTAACAACAAACAACCCTAAACCCCTAACAACAAACAATCCTAACCCCCTAACAACCAACAACGCACACCCCCTAACCACAAACAACACTAACACCCTAACCACAAACAACACTAACCCCGTAAGAACAAACTACACTCACGCCCTAACAACAAACAAGACTAACACCCTAACAACAAAAACTACTAAACCCCAACAAGAAACAACCCTAAACCCCTAACAACAAACACTAACAACCTAACAACAAACAACACTAAACCCCTAACAAGAAACTAACCTAGCCCCGTAACAACAAACAACCCTAACCTCCTAACAACAAACAACCTTAAACCCCTAACAACAAACAACCCTAAACCCCTAACAACAAACACTAACACCCTAACAACAAAAACCACTAAACCCCAACAAGAAACAACACTAAACCCCTAACAACAAACACTAACCCCCTAACAACAAACAACACTAAACCCCTAACAAGAAACTAACCTAACCCTGTAACAACAAACAACCCTAACCTCCTAACAACAAACAACCTTAACCCCCTAACAACAAACAACCCTAAACCCCTAACAACAAACAACCCTAACCTTCTAACAACAAACAACCCTAACCCCCTAACAAACAACAACACTAACCCCCTAACCACAAACAACACTAACACCCTAACAACAAAAACTACTAAAAAACAACAAGAAACAACCCTAAAGCCCTAACAACAAACACTAACCCCCTAACAACAAACAACTCTAAACCCCTAACAAGAAACCAACCTAACCCGGTAACAACAAACAACCCTAACCTCCTAACAACAAACAACCTTAAACCCCTAACAACAAAAAACCGTGAACCCCTAACAACAAACAACACTAACACCCTAACAACAAAAACCACTAAACCCCAACAACAAACAACACTAACCCCCTAACAAACAACAACACTAACCCCCTAACCACAAACAACACTAACACCCTAACAAGAAAAACTACTAAACTCCAACAAGAAACAACCTTAAACCCCTAACAACAAACACTAACCCCCTAACAACAAACAACCCTAAACACCTAACAACAAACAGCACTAACACCCTAACAATAAAAACCACTAAACCCCAACAAGAAACAACACTAAACCCGTAACAACAAACACCAACCCCCTAACAACAAACAACACTAAACCCCTAACAAGAAACTAACCTAACAATGTAACAACAAACAACCCTAACATCCTAACAACAAACATCCTTAATCCCCTAACAACAAACAACCCTAAACCCCTAACAACAAACAATCCTAACCCCCTAACAACCAACAACGCACACCCCCTAACCACAAACAACACTAACACCCTAACCACAAACAACACTAACCCCGTAAGAACAAACTACACTAACGCCCTAACAACAAACAAAACTAACACCCTAACAACAAAAACTACTAAACCCCAACAAGAAACAACCCTAAACCCCTAACAACAAACACTAAACCCCTAACAACAAACAACACTAAACCCCTAACAAGAAACTAACCTAACCCCGTAACAACAAACAAACCTAACCTCCTAACAACAAACAACCTTAAACCCCTAACAACAAACAACCCTAAACCCCTAACAACAAACAACACTAACACCCTAACAACAAAAACCACTAAACCCCAACAAGAAACAACACTAAACCCCTAACAACAAACACTAACCCCCTAACAACAAACAACACTAAACCCCTAACAAGAAACTAACCTAACCCTGTAACAACAAACAACCCTAACCTCCTAACAACAAACAACCTTAACCCCCTAACAACAAAGAACCCTAAACCCCTAACAACAAACAATCCTAACCCCCTAACAACCAACAACGCACACCCCCTAACCACAAACAACACTAACACCCTAACCACAAACAACACTAACCCCGTAAGAACAAACAACACTAACCCCCTAACAACAAACAACACTAACATCCTAACAACAAAAACCACTAAACCCCAACAAGAAACAACCCTAAACCCCTAACAACAAACACTAACCCCCTAACAACAAAAAACACTAAACCCCTAACAAGAAACTAACCTAACCCTGAAACAACAAACAACCCTAACCACCTAACAACAAACAACCCTAAACCCCTAACAACAAACAACCCTAACCTTTTAACAACAAACAACCCTAACCCCCTAACAAACAACAACACTAACCCCCTAACCACAAACAACACTAACACCCTAACAACAAAAACTACTAAACTCCAACAAGAAACAACCTTAAACCCCTAACAACAAACACTAACCCGCTAACAACAAACAACCCTAAACCCCTAACAACAAACAACACTAACACCCTAACAACAAACAACCCTAAAACCCTAACAACAAACCATCCTAACCCCCTAACAACCAACAACGCCCACCCCCTAACCACAAACAACACTCACACCCTAACCACAAACAACACTAACCCCGTAAGAACAAACAACACTAGCCCCATAACCACAAACAACACTAACACCCTAACAACAAAAACTACTAAACCCCAACAAGAAACAACCCTAAACCCCTAACAACAAACACTAACCCCCTAACAACAAACAACACTAAACCGCTAACAAGAAACTAACCTAACCCCGTAACAACAACCCTAACCTAATAACAACAAACAACCTTAAACCCCTAACAAGAAACAACCCTAAACCCCTAACAACAAACAACCTTGAACCCCTAACAACAAACAGCCCTAAACATCTAACAAGAAACAACACTAACACCCTAACAACAAAAACCACTAAACCCCAACAAGAAACAACACTAAACCCCTAACAACAAACACTAACCTCCTAACAACAAACAACTCTAAACCCCTAACAAGAAACTAACCTAACTCTGTAACAACAAACAACCCTAACCTCCTAACAACAAACAACCTTAACCCCCTAACAACAAACAACCCTAAACAACTAACAACAAACAATCCTAACCCCCTAACAACCAACAACGCACACCCCCTAACCACAAACAACACTAACACCCTAACCACAAACAACACTAACCCCGTAACAACAAACAACACTAACCCCCTAACAACAAACAACACTAACACCCTAACAACAAAAACTACTAAACCCCAACAAGAAACATCCCTAAACCCCTAACAACAAACACTAACCCCCTAACAACAAACAACACTAAACCCCTAAAAAGAAACTAACCTAACCCTGTAACAACACACAACCCTAACCTCCTAACAACAAACAACCTTAACCCCCTAACAACAAACAACCCTAAACCCCTAACAACAAACAATCCTAACCCCCTAACAACCAATAACGCTCATCCTCTAACCACAAACAACACTAACACCCTAACCACAAACAACACAATCCCCGTAAGAACAAACAACACTAACCCCCTAACAACAAACAACACTAACACCCTAACAACAAAAACTACTAAACCCCAACAAGAAAAAACCCTAAACCCCTAAGAACAAACACTAACCCCCTAACAACAAACAACACTAAACCCCTAACAAGAAAGTAATATAACTCCGTAACAACAAACAACCCTAACCTCCTAACAACAAACAACCCTAAACCCCTAACAACAAACAACCCTAACCTTCTAACAACAAACACCCTAACCCCCTAACAAACAACAACACTAACACCCTAACCACAAACAACACTAACACCCTAACAACAAAAACTACTAAAAAACAACAAGAAACAACCCTAAAGCCCTAACAACAAACACTAACCCCCTAACAACAAACAACACTAAACCCCTAACAAGAAACTAACCTAACCCCGTAACAACAAACAACCCTAACCTCCTAACAACAAACAACCTTAAACCCCTAACAACAAAAAACCCTAAACCCCTAACAACAAACAACACTAACACCCTAACAACAAAAACCACTAAACCCCAACAACAAACAACCCTAACCCCCTAACAAACAACAACACTAACCCCCAACCACAAACAACACTAACACCCTAACAAGAAAAACTACTAAACTCCAACAAGAAACAACCTTAAACCCCTAACAACAAACACTAACCCCCTAACAACAAACAACCCTAAACCCCTAACAACAAACAGCACTAACACCCTAACAATAAAAACCACTAAACCCCAACAAGAAACAACACTAAACCCGTAACAACAAACACTAACCCCCTAACAACAAACAACACTAAACCCCTAACAAGAAACTAACCTAACAATGTAACAACAAACAACCCTAACATCCTAACAACAAACATCCTTAACCCCCTAACAACAAACAACCCTAAACCCCTAACAACAAACAATCCTAACCCCCTAACAACCAACAACGCACACCCCCTAACCACAAACAACACTTACACCCTAACCACAAACAACACTAACCCCGTAAGAACAAACAACACTAACCCCCTAACCACAAACAACACTAACACCCTAAAAACAAAAACTACTAAACCCCAACAAGAAACAACCCTAAACCTCTAACAACAAACACTAACCTCCTAACAACAAACAACACTAAACCGCTAACAAGAAACTAGCCTAACCCCGTAACAACAAACAACCCTAACCTCCTAACAACAACCTTAAACCCCTAACAACAAACAACCCTAAACCCCTAACAACAAACAACACTAACACCCTAACAACAAAAACCACTAAACCCCAACAAGAAACAACACTAAACCCCTAACAACAAACACTAACCCCCTAACAACAAACAACACTAAACCCCTAACAAGAAACTAACCTAACCCTGTAACAACAAACAGCCCTAACCTCCTAACAACAAGCAACCTTAACCCCCTAACAACAAACAACACTAAACCCATAACAACAAACAATCCTAACCCCCTAAGAACCAACAACTCTCACCCCCTAACCACAAACAACACTAACACCCTAACCACAAACAACACTAACCCCGTAAGAACAAACAACACTAACCCCCTAACCACAAACAACACTAACACCCTGAAAACAAAAACTACTAAACCCCAACAAGAAACAACCCTAAACCCCTAACAACAAACACTAACCCCCTAACAGCCAACAACACTAAACCCCTAACAAGAAACTAACCTAACCCCGTAACAACAAACAACCCTAACCTCCTAACAACAAACAACCTTAAACCCCTAACAACAAACAACCCTAAACGCCTAACAACAAACAACACTAACACCCTAACAACAAAAACCACTAAACCCCACCAAGAAACAACACTAAACCCCTAACAACAAACACTAACCCCCTAACAACAAACAACACTAAACCCCTAACAAGAAACTAACCTAACCCTGTAACAACAAACAACCCTAACCTCCTAACAAAAAACAACCTTAACCCCCTAACAAACAACAACACTAACCCCCTAACCACAAACAACACTAACACCCTAACAACAAAAACTACTAAACCCCAACAAGAAACAGCCCTAAACCCCTAACAACAAACACTAACCCCCTAACAACAAACAACACTAAACCCCTAACAAGAAACTAACCTAACCCCGTAACAACAAACAACCCTAACCTCCTAACAACAAACAACCTTAAACCCCTAACAACAAACAACCCTAAACCCCTAACAACAAACAACACTAACACCCTAACAACAAAAACCACTAAACCCCAACAAGAAACAACTCTAAACCCCTAACAACAAACACTAACCCCCTAACAACAAACAACACTAAACCCCTAACAAGAAACTAACCTAACCCTGTAACAACAAACAACCCTAACCTCCTAACAACAAATAACCCTAACCCCCTAACAAACAACAACACTAACCCCCTAACCACAAACAACACTAACACCCTAACAAAAACTACTAAACCCCAACAAGAAACAACCCTAAACCCCTAACAACAAACACTAACCCCCTAACAGCAAACAACACTAAACCCGTAACAAGAAACTAACGTAACCCCCAACAACCAACAACGCACACCCCCTAACCACAAACAACACTAACACCCTAACCACAAACAACACTAAGCCCGTAAGAACAAACTACACTAACCCCCTAACAACAAACAACACTAACACCCTAACAACAAAAACTACTAAACCCAACAAGAATCAACCCTAAACCCCTAACAACAAACACTAACCCCCTAACAACAAACAACACTAAACCCCTAACAAGAAACTAACCTAACCCTGTAACAACAAACAACCCTAACCTCCTAACAACAAACAACCTTAAACCCCTAACAACAAACAACCCTAAACCCCTAACAACAAACAACACTAACACCCTAACAACAAAAACCACTAAACCCCAACAAGAAACAACCCTAAACCCCTAACAAAAAACACTAACCCCCTAACAACAAACAACACTAAACCCCTTACAAGAAAATAACCTAACCCTGTAACAACAAACAACCCTAACCTCCTGAGAACAAACGACCTTATACCCCTAACAACAAACAACCCTAAACCCCTAACAAGAAAAAACACTAACACCCTAACAACAAAAAACACTAAACCCCAACAAGAAACAACCCTAAACCCCTAACAACAAACACTAACCCCCTAACAACAAACAACACTAAACCCCTAACAAGAAACTAACCTAAACCCGTAACAACAAAAAACCCTAACCTCCTAACAACAAACAACCTTAAGCCCCTAACAACAAACAACCCTAAACCCCTAACAACAAACAATTCTAACCCCCTAACAACCAACAACGCACACCCCCATCCACAAACAACACTAACACCCTAACCACAAACAACACTAACCGCCTAAGAACAAACAACACTAACCCCCTAACAACAAACAACACTAACACAATAACAACAAAAACTACTAAACGCCAACAAGAAACAACCCTAAACCCCTAACAACAAACACTAACCCCCTAACAACAAACAACACTAAACCCCTAACAAGAAACTAACGTAACCCCCAACAACCAACAACGCACACCCCCTAACCACAAACAACACTAACACCCTAACCACAAACAACACTAAGCCCGTAAGAACAAACTACACTAACCCCCTAACAACAAACATCACTAACACCCTAACAACAAAAACTACTAAACCCAACAAGAATCAACCCTAAACCCCTAACAACAAACACTAACCCCCTAACAACAAACAACACTAAACCCCTAACAAGAAACTAACCTAACCCTGTAACACCAAACAACCCTAACCTCCTAACAACAAACAACCTTAAACCCCTAACAACAAACAACCCTAAACACCTAACAACAAACAACACTAACACCCTAACAACAAAAACCACTAAACCCCAACAAGAAACAACACTAAACCCCTAACAAAAAACACTAACCCCCTAACAACAAACAACACTAAACCCCTTACAAGAAAATAACCTAACCCTGTAACAACAAACAACCCTAACCTCCTGACAACAAACAACCTTATACCCCTAACAACAAACAACCCTAAACCCCTAAGAAGAAAAAACACTAACACCCTAACAACAAAAAACACTAAACCCCAACAAGAAACAACACTAAACCCCTAACAACAAACACTAACCCCCTAACAACAAACAACACTAAACCCCTAACAAGAAACTAACCTAAACCCGCAACAACAAACAACCCTAACCTCCTAACAACAAACAACCTTAAGCCCCTAACAACAAACAACCCTAAACCCCTAACAACAAACAATCCTAACCCCCTAACAACCAACAACGCACACCCCCTATCCACAAACAACACTAACACCCTAACCACAAACAACACTAACCCCCTAAGAACAAACAACACTAACCCCCTAACAACAAACAACACTAACACCCTAACAACAAAAACTACTAAACGCCAACAAGAAACAACCCTAAACCCCTAACAACAAACACTAACACCCTAACAACAAACAACACTAAACCCCTAACAAGAAACTAACCTAAACCCGTAACAACAAACAACCCTAACCTCCTAACAACAAACAACCTTAAACCCCTAACAACAAACAACCCTAAACCCCTAACAACAAACAACACTAACACCCTAACAACAAAAACCACTAAACCCCAACAAGAAACAACACTAAACCCCTAACAACAAACACTAACCCCCTAACAACAAACAACACTAAACCCCTGACAATAAACTAACCTAACCCTGTAACAACAAACATCCCTAACCTCCTAACAACAAACAACCCTAACCCCCTAACAAACAACAACACTAAGCCCCTAACCACAAACAACACTAACACCCTAACAACTAAAACTACTAAACCCCAACAAGAAACAACCCTAAACCCCTAACAACAAACACTAACCCCCTAACAACAAACAACACTAAACCCCTAACAAGAAACTAACCTAACCCTGTAATAACAAACAACACTAACCCCCTAACAACAAACAACCTTAAACCCCTAACAACAAACAACCCTAAACCCCTAACAAGAAACAACACTAACACCCTAACAACAAAAACCACTAAACCCCAACAAGAAACAACACTAAACCCCTAACAACAAACACTAACCTCCTAACAACAAACAACACTAAACCCCTAACAAGAAATTAACCTAACTCTGTAACAACAAACAACCCTAACCTGCTAACAACAAACAACCTTAACCCCCTAACAACAAACAACCCTAAACCCCTAACAACAAACAATCCTAACCCCCTAACAACAAACAACGCACACCCCCTAACCACAAACAACACTAACACCCTAACCACAAACAACACTAACCCCCTAAGAACAAACAACACTAACCCCCTAACAACAAACAACACTAACACCCTAACAACAAAAACTACTAAACGGCAACAAGAAACAACCCTAAACCCCTAACAACAAACACTAACCCCCTAACAACAAACAACACTAAACCCCTAAGAAGAAACTAACCTAACCCCGTAACAACAAACAACCCTAACCTCCTAACAACAAACAACCTTAAACCCCTAACAACAAACAACCCTAAACCCCTATCAACAAACAACACTAACACCCTAACAACAAAAACCACTATACCCCAACAAGAAACAACACTAAACCCCTAACAACAAACACTAACCCCTTAACAACAAACAACACTAAACCCCTAACAAGAAACTAACCTAACCCTGTAACAACAAACAACCCTAACCTCCTAACAACAAACCACCTTAACCCCCTAACAACAAACAACCCTAAACCCCTAACAACAAACAATCCTAACCCCCTAACAACCAATAACGCTCATCCTCTAACCACAAACAACACTAACACCCTAACCACAAACAACACAAACCCCGTAAGAACAAACAACACTAACCCCCTAACAACAAACAACACTAACACCCTAACAACAAAAACTACTAAACCCCAACAAGAAAAAACCCTAAACCCCTAACGACAAACACTAACCCCCTAACAACAAACAACACTAAACCCCTAACAAGAAACTAACATAACTCCGTAACAACAAACAACCCTAACCTCCTAACAACAAACAACCCTAAACCCGTAACAACAAACAACCCTAAACTTCTAACAAGAAACAACCCTAACCCCCTAACAAACAACAACACTAACCCCCTAACCACAAACAACACTAACACCCTAACAACAAAAACTACTAAAAAACAACAAGAAACAACCCTAAAGCCCTAAAAACAAACACTAACCCCCTAACAACAAACAACACTAAACCCCTAACAAGAAACTAACCTAACCCCGTAACAACAAACAACCCTAACCTCCTAACAACAAACAACCTTAAACCCCTAACAACAAAAAACCCTAAACCCCTAACAACAAACAACACTAACACCCTAACAACAAAAACCACTAAACCCCAACAACAAACAACCCTAACCCCCTAACAAACAACAACACTAACCCCCTAACCACAAACAACACTAACACCCTAACAAGAAAAACTACTAAACTCCAACAAGAAACAACCTTAAACCCCTAACAACAAACACTAACCCCCTAACAACAAACAACCCTAAACACCTAACAACAAACAACACTAACACCCTAACAATAAAAACCACTAAACCCCAACAAGAAACAACACTAAACCCGTAACAACAAACACTAACCCCCTAACAACAAACAACACTAAACCCCTAACAAGAAACTAACCTAACAATGTAACAACAAACAACCCTAACATCCTAACAACAAACATCCTTAACCCCCTAACAACAAACAACCCTAAACCCCTAACAACAAACAATCCTAACCCCCTAACAACCAACAACGCACACCCCCTAACCACAAACAACACTAACACCCTAACCACAAACAACACTAACCCCGTAAGAACAAACTACACTAACCCGCTAACAACAAACAACACTAACACCCTAACAACAAAAACTACTAAACCCCAACAAGAAACAACCCTAAACCCCTAACAACAAACACTAACCCCCTAACAACAAACAACACTAACACCCTAACCACAAACAACACTAACCCCGTAACAACAAACAACCCTAACCTCCTAACAACAAACAACCTTAAACCCCTAACAACAAACAACCCTAAACCCCTATCAACAAACAACACTAACACCCTAACAACAAAAACCACTAAACCCCAACAAGAAACAACACTAAACCCCTAACAACAAACACTAACCCCCTAACAACAAACAACACTAAACCCCTAACAAGAAACTAACCTAACCCTGTAACAACAATCAACCCTAACCTCCTAACAACAAACAACCTTAACCCCCTAACAACAAACAACCCTAAACCCCTAACAACAAACAATCCTAACCCCCTAACAACCAATAACGCTCATCCTCTAACCACAAACAACACTAACACCCTAACCACAAGCAACACAAACCCCGTAAGAACAAACAACACTAACCCCCTAAAAACAAGCAACACTAACACCCTAACAACAGAAACTACTAAACCCCAACAAGAAAAAACCCTAAACCCCTACCAACAAACACTAACCCCCTAACAACAAACAACACTAAACCCCTAACAAGAAACTAACATAACTCCGTAACAACAAACAACCCTAACCTCCTAACAACAAACAACCCTAAACCCCAACAACAAACAACCCTAACCTTCTAACAACAAACAACCCTAACCCCCTAACAAACAACAACACTAATCCCTTAACCACAAACAACACTAACACCCTAACAACAAAAACTACTAAAAAACAACAAGAAACAACCCTAAAGCCCTAACAACAAACACTAACCCCCAACAACAAACAACACTAAACCCCTAACAAGAAACTAACCTAACCTCCTAACAACAAACAACCCTAACCTCCTAACAACAAACAACCTTAAACCCCTAACAACAAACAACACTAAACCCCTAACAACAAAAAACACTAACACCCTAACAAAAAAAAACTCTAAACCCCAACAAGAAACAACACTAAACCCCTAACAACAAACACTAGCCCCCTAACAACAAACAACCCTAAACCCCTAACAACAAACAATCCTAACCCCCTAACAACCAACAACGCACACCTCCTAACCACAAACAACACTAACACCCTAACCACAAACAACACTAACCCCGTAAGAACAAACAACACTAACCCCCTAACAACAAACAACATTAACACCCTAACAACAAAAACCACTAAACCCAACAAGAAACAACCCTAAACCCCTAACAACAAACACTAACCCCCTAACAACAAACAACACTAAACCCCTAACAAGAAACTAACCTAACCCCATAACAACAAACAACCCTAACCTCCTAACAACAAACAACACTAACCCCCTAACAAACAACAACACTAACCCCCTAACCACAAACAACACTAACACCCTAACAACAAAAACTACTAAACCCCAACAAGAAACAGCCCTAAACCCCTAACAACAAACACTAATCCCCTAACAACAAAAAACACTAAACCCCTAACAAGAAACTAACCTAACCCCGTAACAACAAACAACCCTAACCTCCTAACAACAAACAATCTTAAACCCCTAACAACAAACAACCCTAAACCCCTAACAACAAACAACACTAACACACTAACAACAAAAAACACTAAACCCCAACAAGAAACAACACTAAACCCCTAACAACAAACACTAACCCCCTAACAACAAACAACACTAAACCCCTAACAAGAAACTAACCTAACCCTGTAAAAACAAACAACCCTAACCTCCTAACAACAAATAACCCTAACCCCCTAACAAACAACAACACTAACCCCCTAACCACAAACAACACTAACACCCTAACAACAAAAACTACTAAACCCCAACAAGAAACAACCCTAAACCCCTCACAACAAACACTAACCCCCTAACAGCAAACAACACTAAACCCCTAACAAGAAACTAACCTAACCCCCTAACAACCAACAACGCACACCCCCTAACCACAAACAACACTAACACCCTAACCACAAACAACACTAACCCCGTAAGAACAAACTACACTAACCCCCTAACAACAAACAACACTAAAACCCTAACAACAAAAACTACTAAACCCAACAAGAAACAACCCTAAACCCCTAACAACAAACACTAACCCCCTAACAACAAACAACACTAAACCCCTAACAAGAAACTTACCTAACCCCGTAACAACAAACAACCCTAACCTCCTAACAACAAACAACCTTAAACCCCTAACAACAAACAACCCTAAACCCCTAACAAAAAACAGCACTAACACCCTAACAACAAAAACCACTAAACCCCAACAAGAAACAACTCTAAACCCCTAACAACAAACACTAACCCCCTAACAGGAAACAACACTAAACCCCTAACAAGAAACTAACCTAACCCTGTAACAACAAACAGCCCTAACCTCCTAACAACAAACAAAATTAATTACCTAACAACAAACAACTCTAAACCCCTAACAACAAACAATCCTAACCCCCTAACAACCAACAACGCTCACCCCCTAACCACAAACAACACTAAAACCCTAACCACAAACAACACTAACCCCGTAAGCACAAACAACACTAACCCCCTAACAACAAACAACACTAACACTCTAACAACAAAAACCACTAAACCCCAACAAGAAACAGCCCTAAACCCCTAACAACAAACACTAACCCCCTAACAACAAACAACACTAAACCCCTAACAAGAAACTAACCTAACCCCCTAACAACAAACAACCCTAACCTCCTAACAACAAACAACCTTAAACCCCTAACAACAAACAACCCTAAACCCCTAACAACAAACAACACTAACACCCTAACAACAAAAACCACTAAACCCCAACAAGAAACAACACTAAACCCCTAACAACAAACACTAACCCCCTAACAACAAACAACACTAAACCCCTAACAAGAAACTAACCTAACCCTGTAACAACAAAGATCACTAACCTCCTAACAACAAACAACCTTAACCCCCTAACAACAAACAACCCTAAACCCCTAACAACAAACAATCCTAACCCCCTAACAACCAACAACGCACACCCCCTAACCACAAACAACACTAACACCCTAACCACAAACAATACTAACCCCGTAAGAACAAACAACACTAAGCCCCTAACCACAAACAACACTAACATCCTAACCACAAACAACACTAACACCCTAACAACAAAAACTACTAAACCCCAACAAGAAACAACCCTAAACCCCTAACAACAAACACTAACCCCCTAACAACAAACAACACTAATCCCCTAACAAGAAACTAACCTAACCCCGTAACAACAAACAACCCTAACCTCCTAACAACAAACAACCTTAAACCCCTAACAACAAACAACCCTTAACCCCTAACAACAAACAACACTAACACCCTAACAACAAAAACCACTAAACCCCAACAAGAAACAACACTAAACCCCTTACAACAAACACTAACCCCCTAACAACAAACAACACTAAACCCCTAACAAGAAACTAACCTAACCCTGTAACAACAAAGATCGCTAACCTCCTAACAACAAACAACCTTAACCCCCTAACAACAAACAACCCTAAACCCCTAACAACAAACCATCCTAACCCCCTAACAACCAACAACGCATACCCCCTAACCACAAACAACACTAACACCCTAACCACAAACAACACTAACCCCATAAGAACAAACAACACTAACCCCCTAACAACAAACAACACTAACACCCTAACAACAAAAACTACTAAACCCCAACAAGAAACAACCCTAAACCCCTAACAACAAACACTAACCCCCTAACAACAAACAACACTAAACCCCTAACAAGAAACTAACCTAACCCCGTAACAACAAACAACCCTAACCTCCTAACAACAAACAACCTTAAACCCCTAACAACAAACAACCCTAAACCCCTAACAACAAACAACAGTAACACACTAACAACAAAAAACACTAAACCCCAACAAGAAACAACACTAAACCCCTAACAACAAACACTAACCCCCTAACAACAAACAACACTAAACCCCTAACAAGAAACTAACCTAACCCTGTAACAACAAACAACCCTAACCTCCTAACAACAAATAACCCTAACCCCCTAACAAACAACACTAACCCCCTAACCACAAACAACACTAACACCCTAACAACAAAAACTACTAAACCCCAACAAGAAACAACCCTAAACCCCTAGCAACAAACACTAACCCCCTAACAACAAACAACACTAAACCCCTAACAAGAAACTAACCTAACCCTGTAACAACAAACAACCCTAACCACCTAACAACAAACAACCTTAACCCCCTAACAACAAACAACCCTAAACCCCTAACAACAAACAATCCTAACCCCCTAACAACCAACAACGCACACCCCCTATCCACAAACAACACTAACACCCTAACCACAAACAACACTAACCCCGTAAGAACAAACAACACTAACCCCCTAACAACAAACAACACCAACACCCTAACAAGAAAAACTACTAAACCCCAACAAGAAACAACCCTAAACCCCTAACAACAAACACTAACCCCCTAACAACAAACAACACTAAACCCGTAACAAGAAACTAACCTAAACCCGTAACAACAAACAACCCTAAACTCCTAACAACAAACATCCTTAAACCCCTAACAACAAACAACCCTAAACCCCTAACAACCAACAACACTAACACCCTAAGAACAAAAACCAGTAAATTCCAACAAGAAACAACACTAAACCCCTAACAACAAACACTAACCCCCTAAAAACAAACAACACTAAACCCCTAACAAGAAACTAACCTAACCCTATAACAACAAACAGCCCTAACCCCCTAACAACAAACAACCTTAACCCCCTAACAACAAACAACCCTAAACCCCTAACAACAAACAATATTAACCCCCTAACAACCAACAACTCTCACACCCTAACCACAAACAACACTAAAACCCTAACCACAAACAACACTAACCCCGCAAGAACAAACAACACTAACCCCCTAATGACAAACAACACTAACACCCTAACAACAAAAACTACTAAACCCCAACAAGAAGCAACCCTAAACCCCTAACAACAAACACTAACCCCCTAACAGCAAACAACACTAAACCCCTAACAAGAAACTAACCTAACCCCGTAACAACAAACAACCCTAAATTCCTAACAACAAACAACCTTAAACCCCTAACAACAAACAACCCTAAAACCCTGACAACAAACAACACTAACACCCTAACAACAAAAACCACTAAACCCCAACAAGAAACAACACTAAACCCCTAACAACAAACACTAACCCCCTAACAACAAACAACACTAAAACCCTAACAAGAAACTAACCTAACCCCGTAACAACAAAGATCACTAACCTCCTAACAACAAACAACCTTAACCCCCTAACAAACAACAACACTAACCCCCTAACAACAAACAACACTAACACCCTAACAACAAAAACTACTAAACCCCAACAATAAACAGCCCTAAACCCCTAACAACAAACACTAACCCCCTAACAACAAAAAACACTAAACCCCTAACAAGAAAATAACCTAACCCCATAACAACAAACAACCCTAACCTCCTAACAACAAACAACCTTAAACCCCTAACAACAAACAACCCTAAACCCCTATCAACAAACAACACTAACACCCTAACAACAAAAACCACTAAACTCCAACAAGAAACAACACTAAACCCCTAACAACAAACACTAACCCCCTAACAACAAACAACACTAAACCCCTAACAAGAAACTAACCTAACCCTGTAACAACAAAGATCCCTAACCTCCTAACAACAAACAACCTTAACCCTCTAACAACAAACAACCCTAAACCCCTAACAACAAACCATCCTAACCCCCTAACAACCAACAACGCACACCCCCTAACCACAAACAACACTAACACCCTAACCACAAACAACACTAACACCGTAAGAACAAACAACACTAACCCCCTAACAACAAACAACACTAACACCCTAACAACAAAAACTACTAAACCCAACAAGAAACAACCCTAAACCCCTAACAACAAACACTAACCCCCTAACAACAAACAACACTAAACCCCTAACAAGAAACTTACCTAACCTCGTAACAACAAACAACCCTAACCTCCTAACAACAAACAACCTTAAACCCCTAACAACAAACAACCCTAAACCCCTAACAACAAGCAACACTAACACCTTAACAACAAAAACCACTAAACCCCAACAAGAAACATCACTAAAACCCTAACAACAAACACTAACCCCCTAACAACAAACAACACTAAACCCCTAACAAGAAACTAACCTAACCCTGTAAAAACAAACAACCCTAACCTCCTAACAACAAACAACCCTAACCCCCTAACAAACAACAACACTAACCTCCTAACCACAAACAACACTAACACCCTAACAACAAAAACTACTAAACCCCAACAAGAAACAACCCTAAACCCCTAACAACAAACACTATCCCCCTAACAACAAACAACACTGAACCCCTAACAAGAAACTAACCTAACCCCGTAACAACAAAGAACCCTAACCTCCTAACAGCTAACAACCTTAAACCCCTAACAACAAACAACCCTAAACCCCTAACAACAAACACTATCACCCTAACAACAAAAACCACTAAACCCCAACAAGAAACAACACTAAACCCCTAACAACAAACACTAACCCCCTAACAACAAACAACACTAAACCCCTAACAAGAAACTAACCTAACCCTGTAACAACAAACAGCCCAAACCTCCTAACAACAAACAACCTTAACCCCCTAACAACAAACAACCCTAAACCCCTAACAACAAACAATCCTAACCCCCTAACAACCAACAACGCTCACCCCCTAACCACAAACAACACTAACACCCTAACAACAAAAACTGCTAAACTCCAACAAGAAACAACGCTAAACCCCTAACAACAAACACTAACCCCCTGACAACAAACAACCCTAAACCTCTAACAACAAACAACACTAACACCCTAACAACAAAAACCACTAAACCCCATCAAGAAATAACACTAAACCCCCTAACAACACACAACACTAAACCCCTAACAAGAAACTAACCTAACCCTGTTACAACAAACAACCCTAACCTCCTAACAACAAACAACCTTAAACCCCTAACAACAAACAACCCTAAACCCCTAACAACAAACAACACTAACACCCTAACAACAAAAAACACTAACACCCTAACAACAAAAAACACTAAACCCCAACAAGAAACAACACTAAACCCCTAACAACAAACACTAACCCCCTAACAACAAACAACACTAAACCCCTAACAATAAACTAACCTAACCTTGTAACAACAAACAACCCTAACCTCCTAACAACAAACAACCCTAACCCCCTAACAAACAACAACACTAAGCCCCAACCACAAACAACACTAACACCCTAACACCTAAAACTACTAAACCCCAAAAAGAAACAACCCTAAACCCCTAACAACAAACACTAACCCCCTAACAACAAACAACACTAAACCCCTAACAAGAAACTAACCTAACCCCGTAACAACAAACAACCCTAACCTCCTAACAACAAACAACCTTAAACCCCTAACAACAAACAACCCTTAACCCCTAACAACAAACAACACTAACACCCTAACAACAAAAACCACTAAACCCCAAGAAGAAACAACACTAAACCCCTAAAAACAAACACTAACCCCCTAACAACAAACAACACTAAACCCCTAACAAGAAACTAACCTAACCGTGTAACAACAAAGATCGCTAACCTCCTAACAACAAACAACCTTAACCCCCTAACAACAAACAACCCTAAACCCCTAACAACAAACCATCCTAACCCCCTAACAACCAACAACGCATACCCCCTAACCACAAACAACACTAACACCCTAACCACAAACAACACTAACCCCATAAGAACAAACAACACTAACCCCCTAACAACAAACAACACTAACACCCTAACAACAAAAACTACTAAACCCCAACAAGAAACAACCCTAAACCCCTAACAACAAACACTAACCCCCTAACAACAAACAACACTAAACCCCTAACAAGAAACTAACCTAACCCCGTAACAACAAACAACCCTAACCTCCTAACAACAAACAACCTTAAACCCCTAACAACAAACAACCCTAAACCCCTAACAACAAACAACAGTAACACACTAACAACAAAAAACACTAAACCCCAACAAGAAACAACACTAAACCCCTAACAACAAACACTAACCCCCTAACAACAAACAACACTAAACCCCTAACAAGAAACTAACCTAACCCTGTAACAACAAACAACCCTAACCTCCTAACAACAAATAACCCTAACCCCCTAACAAACAACACTAACCCCCTAACCACAAACAACACTAACACCCTAACAACAAAAACTACTAAACCCCAACAAGAAACAACCCTAAACCCCTAGCAACAAACACTAACCCCCTAACAACAAACAACACTAAACCCCTAACAAGAAACTAACCTAACCCTGTAACAACAAACAACCCTAACCACCTAACAACAAACAACCTTAACCCCCTAACAACAAACAACCCTAAACCCCTAACAACAAACAATCCTAACCCCCTAACAACCAACAACGCACACCCCCTATCCACAAACAACACTAACACCCTAACCACAAACAACACTAACCCCGTAAGAACAAACAACACTAACCCCCTAACAACAAACAACACCAACACCCTAACAAGAAAAACTACTAAACCCCAACAAGAAACAACCCTAAACCCCTAACAACAAACACTAACCCCCTAACAACAAACAACACTAAACCCGTAACAAGAAACTAACCTAAACCCGTAACAACAAACAACCCTAAACTCCTAACAACAAACAACCTTAAACCCCTAACAACAAACAACCCTAAACCCCTAACAACCAACAACACTAACACCCTAAGAACAAAAACCAGTAAATTCCAACAAGAAACAACACTAAACCCCTAACAACAAACACTAACCCCCTAAAAACAAACAACACTAAACCCCTAACAAGAAACTAACCTAACCCTGTAACAACAAACAGCCCTAACACCCTAACAACAAACAACCTTAACCCCCTAACAACAAACAACCCTAAACCCCTAACAACAAACAATATTAACCCCCTAACAACCAACAACTCTCACACCCTAACCACAAACAACACTAAAACCCTAACCACAAACAACACTAACCCCGCAAGAACAAACAACACTAACCCCCTAATGACAAACAACACTAACACCCTAACAACAAAAACTACTAAACCCCAACAAGAAGCAACCCTAAACCCCTAACAACAAACACTAACCCCCTAACAGCAAACAACACTAAACCCCTAACAAGAAACTAACCTAACCCCGTAACAACAAACAACCCTAAATTCCTAACAACAAACAACCTTAAACCCCTAACAACAAACAACCCTAAACCCCTGACAACAAACAACACTAACACCCTAACAACAAAAACCACTAAACCCCAACAAGAAACAACACTAAACCCCTAACAACAAACACTAACCCCCTAACAACAAACAACACTAAAACCCTAACAAGAAACTAACCTAACCCTGTAACAACACACAACCCTAACCTCCTAACAAAAAACAACCTTAACCCCCTAACAAACAACAACACTAACCCCCTAACAACAAACAACACTAACACCCTAACAACAAAAACTACTAAACCCCAACAATAAACAGCCCTAAACCCCTAACAACAAACACTAACCCCCTAACAACAAAAAACACTAAACCCCTAACAAGAAAATAACCTAACCCCGTAACAACAAACAACCCTAACCTCCTAACAACAAACAACCTTAAACCCCTAACAACAAACAACCCTAAACCCCTATCAACAAACAACACTAACACCCTAACAACAAAAACCACTAAACTCCAACAAGAAACAACACTAAACCCCTAACAACAAACACTAACCCCCTAACAACAAACAACACTAAACCCCTAACAAGAAACTAACCTAACCCTGTAACAACAAAGATCCCTAACCTCCTAACAACAAACAACCTTAACCCTCTAACAACAAACAACCCTAAACCCCTAACAACAAACCATCCTAACCCCCTAACAACCAACAACGCACACCCCCTAACCACAAACAACACTAACACCCTAACCACAAACAACACTAACACCGTAAGAACAAACAACACTAACCCCCTAACAACAAACAACACTAACACCCTAACAACAAAAACTACTAAACCCAACAAGAAACAACCCTAAACCCCTAACAACAAACACTAACCCCCTAACAACAAACAACACTAAACCCCTAACAAGAAACTTACCTAACCTCGTAACAACAAACAACCCTAACCTCCTAACAACAAACAACCTTAAACCCCTAACAACAAACAACCCTAAACCCCTAACAACAAGCAACACTAACACCTTAACAACAAAAACCACTAAACCCCAACAAGAAACATCACTAAAACCCTAACAACAAACACTAACCCCCTAACAACAAACAACACTAAACCCCTAACAAGAAACTAACCTAACCCTGTAAAAACAAACAACCCTAACCTCCTAACAACAAACAACCCTAACCCCCTAACAAACAACAACACTAACCTCCTAACCACAAACAACACTAACACCCTAACAACAAAAACTACTAAACCCCAACAAGAAACAACCCTAAACCCCTAACAACAAACACTATCCCCCTAACAACAAACAACACTGAACCCCTAACAAGAAACTAACCTAACCCCGTAACAACAAAGAACCCTAACCTCCTAACAGCTAACAACCTTAAACCCCTAACAACAAACAACCCTAAACCCCTAACAACAAACACTATCACCCTAACAACAAAAACCACTAAACCCCAACAAGAAACAACACTAAACCCCTAACAACAAACACTAACCCCCTAACAACAAACAACACTAAACCCCTAACAAGAAACTAACCTAACCCTGTAACAACAAACAGCCCAAACCTCCTAACAACAAACAACCTTAACCCCCTAACAACAAACAACCCTAAACCCCTAACAACAAACAATCCTAACCCCCTAACAACCAACAACGCTCACCCCCTAACCACAAACAACACTAACACCCTAACAACAAAAACTGCTAAACTCCAACAAGAAACAACGCTAAACCCCTAACAACAAACACTAACCCCCTGACAACAAACAACCCTAAACCTCTAACAACAAACAACACTAACACCCTAACAACAAAAACCACTAAACCCCATCAAGAAATAACACTAAACCCGTAACAACAAACACTAACCCCCTAACAACACACAACACTAAACCCCTAACAAGAAACTAACCTAACCCTGTTACAACAAACAACCCTAACCTCCTAACAACAAACAACCTTAAACCCCTAACAACAAACAACCCTAAACCCCTAACAACAAACAACACTAACACCCTAACAACAAAAAACACTAACACCCTAACAACAAAAAACACTAAACCCCAACAAGAAACAACACTAAACCCCTAACAACAAACACTAACCCCCTAACAACAAACAACACTAAACCCCTAACAATAAACTAACCTAACCTTGTAACAACAAACAACCCTAACCTCCTAACAACAAACAACCCTAACCCCCTAACAAACAACACTAAGCCCCAACCACAAACAACACTAACACCCTAACACCTAAAACTACTAAACCCCAAAAAGAAACAACCCTAAACCCCTAACAACAAACACTAACCCCCTAACAACAAACAACACTAAACCCCTAACAAGAAACTAACCTAACCCCGTAACAACAAACAACCCTAACCTCCTAACAACAAACAACCTTAAACCCCTAAGAACAAATAACCCTAAACCCCTAACAACAAACAACACTAACACCCTAACAACAAAAACCACTAAACCCCAACAAGAAACAACACTAAACCCCTAACAACAAACACTAACCTCCTAACAACAAACAACACTAAACCCCTAACAAGAAACTAACCTAACCCTTTAACAACAAACAACCCTAACCTCCTAACAACAAACAACCTTAACCCCCTAACAACAAACAACCCTAAACCCCTAACAACAAACAATCCTAACCCCCTAACAACCAACAACGCACACCCCCTACCCACAAACAACACTAACACCCTAACCACAAACAACACTAACCCCGTAAGAACAAACACTAAGCCCCTAACAACAAACAACACTAACACCCTAACAACAAAAACTACTAAACCCCAACAAGAAACAACCCTAAACCCCTAACAACAAACACTAACCCCCTAACAACAAACAACACTAAACCCCTAACAAGAAACTAACCTAAACCCGTAACAACAAACAACCCTAACCTCCTAACAACAAACAACCTTAACCCACTAACAACAAACAACCCTAAACCCCTAACAACAAACAATCCTAACCCCGTAACAACCAACAACGCACACCCCCTATCCACAAACAACACTAACACCCTAACCACAAACAACACTAACCCCGTAAGAACAAACTACACTAACCCCCTAACAACAAACAACACTAACACCCTAACAAGAAAAACTACTAAACCCCAACAAGAAACAACCCTAAACCCCTAACAACAAACACTAAACCCCTAACAACAAACAACACTAAACCCCTAACAAGAAACTAACCTAAACCCGTAACAACAAACAACTCTAACCTCCTAACAACAAACAACCTTAAACCCCTAACAACAAACAACCCTAAACCCCTAACAACAAACAACACTAACACCCTAACAACAAAAACCACTAAACCCCAACAAGAAACAACACTAAACCCCTAACAACAAACACTAACCCCCTAACAACAAACAACACTAAACCCCTAACAATAAACTAACCTAACCCTGTAACAACAAACAACCCTAACCACCTAACAAACAACAACACTAAGCCCCTAACCACAAACAACACTAACACCCTAACAACTAAAACTACTAAACCCCAACAAGAAACAACCCTAAACCCCTAACAACAAACACTAACCCCCTAACAACAAACAACACTAAACCCCTAACAAGAAACTAACCTAACCCCGTAACAACAAACAACCCTAACCTCCTAACAACAAACAACCTTAAACCCCTAACAACAAAGAACCCTAAACCCCTAACAACAAACAACACTAACACCCTAACAACAAAAACCACTAAACCCCAACAAGAAACAACACTAAACCCCTAACAACAAACACTAACCTCCTAACAACAAACAACACTAAACCCCTAACAAGAAACTAACCTAACCCTGTAACAACAAACAACCCTAACCTCCTAACAACAAACAACCTTAACCCCCTAACAACAAACAACCCTAAACCCCTAACAACAAACAATCCTAACCCCCTAACAACCAACAACGCACACCCCCTAACCACAAACAACACTAACCCCGTAAGAACAAACAACACTAACCCCCTAACAACAAACAACACTAACACCCTAACAACAAAAACTACTAAACCCCAACAAGAAACAACCCTAAACCCCTAACAACAAACACTAACCCCCTAACAACAAACAACACTAAACCCCAACAAGAAACTAACCTAAACCCGTAACAACAAACAACACTAACCTCCTAACAACAAACAACCTTAAACCCCTAACAACAAACAACCCTAAACCCCTAACAACAAACACTAACACCCTAACAACAAAAACCACTAAACCCCAACAAGAAACAACACTAAACCCCTAACAACAAACACTAACCCCCTAACAACAAACAACACTAAACCCCTAACATGAAACTAACCTAACCCCGTAACAACAAACAACCCTAACCTCCTAACAACAAACAACCTTAACCCGCTAAACAACCAACAACAATAACCCCCTAACCACCAACAGCACTAACCCAGTAAAACCAAAAAAAACTAACCGCCTAACAACAACCAACACTTATCCCCTAAAAACAAACAACACTAACCCCCAACAAGAAAGAACCCAAATCCTCTAAGAACAAACAACTCTAACCCCCAACAACAAAAAACTCGGAACCCCTAACAACAAGCAACACTAAAACACTAACAACAAACAACCCTTACCTCCTAACAACCAACAGCACTAACCCCCTAAGCAAAAACACTAACACCCTAACAACAAAACCCACTAAACCCCAACAAGAAACAACCCTAAACACCTAACAGCAAACAACACTAACCCCCTAACAACAAACAACACTAACACCCTAACAACAAAGATCCCTAACCCCCTAAAAACAAACAACACTAAGCCCCAACAACAAACCACACTAACTCTCTAACAACAACCCTAATCCCCTAACTACAATCAACACTAACCCACTAACAACAAACAAAACTACCCCCTAAAAAACAACACAAACCCCAAACAACAAACAACTCTCACACCCTAACAACAAACAACACTAACCCCCAAACAACAACAACACTAACCCCAAAAACGGACAACACTAACACCCTAACAACAAACACTACTAAACCCCAACTAGGAACAACCCTAACCCCCTAACAACAAACAACACTAACCCCCTAACAACAAACAACCCTAAACCCCTAACATCAAAGAAAACTAACACCCTAACAACAAACAACCCTAACGCCCTAACAACAAACAACACTAACCCCCGAACAGCAAACAACCCTAAACCCTAAAAACCAAAAACACTAACCCACTAACAACAAACAACAATAACCCACTAAGAACAAACAACCCTAACACCCTAACAACAAACAACCTTAAACCTCTAACAACAAACAACCCTAAACCCTTAACAACAATCCTAACCCCCTAACAACAAACAACCTTAAACCCCTAACAACAAACACCCCTAAACCTCTAACAACAAACAACACTAACACCCTAAAAACAAAAACCACTAAAGCCAACAAGAAACAACCATAAACCCCTAAATACAAACAACACTAACCCCCTAACAACAAACAACACTAACACCCTAACAACAAAAACTACTAAACCCCAACAAGAAACAACCCTAAACCCCTAAAAACAAACACTAACCCCCTAACAACAAACAACACTAAACCCCTAACAAGAAACTAACCTAACCCTGTAACAACAAACAACCCTAACCTCCTAACAACAAACAACCTTAACCCCCTAACAACAAACAACCCTAAACCCCTAACAACAAACAATCCTAACCCCCTAACAACCAACAACGCACACCCCCATCCACAAACAACACTAACACCCTAACCACAAACAACACTAACCCCGTAAGAACAAACTACACTAACCCCCTAACAACAAACAACACCAACACGCTAACAAGAAAAACTACTAAACCCCAAAAAGAAACAACCCTTAACCCCTAACAACAAACACTAACCCCCTAACAACAAACAACACTAAACCCGTAACAAGAAACTAACCTAAACCCGTAACAACAAACAACCCTAAACTCCTAACAACAAACAACCTTAAACCCCTAACAACAAACAACCCTAAACCCCTAACAACAAACAACACTAACACCCTAAGAACAAAAACCAGTAAACTCCAACAAGAAACAACACTAAACCCCTAACAACAAACACTAACCCCCTAACAACAAACAACACTAAACCCCTAACAAGAAACTAACCTAACCCTGTAACAACAAACAGCCCTAACCCCCTAACAACAAACAACCTTAACCCCCTAACAACAAACAACCCTAAACCCCTAACAACAAACAATAATAACCACCTAACAACCAACAACTCTCACACCCTAAGCACAAACAACACTAACACCCTAACCACAAACAACACTAACCCCGTAAGAACAAACAACACTAACCCCCTAATCACAAACAACACTAACACCCTAACAACAAAAACTACTAAACCCCAACAAGAAGCAACCCTAAACCCCTAACAACAAACACTAACCCCCTAACAGCAAACAACACTAAACCCCTAACAAGAAACTAACCTAACCCCGTAACAACAAACAACCCTAACCTCCTAACAACAAACAATCTTAAACCCCTAACAACAAACAACCCTAAACCCCTGACAACAAACAACACTAACACCCTAACAACAAAAACCACTAAACCCCAACAAGAAACAACACTAAACCCCTAACAACAAACACTAACCCCCTAGCAACAAACAACACTAAACCCCTAACAAGAAACTAACCTAACCCTGTAACAACAAACAACCCTAACCTCCTAACAAAAAACAACCTTAACCCCTAACAAACAACAACACAAACCCCCTAACCACAAACAACACTAACACCCTAACAACAAAAACTACTAAACCGCAACAAGAAACAGCCCTAAACCCCTAACAACAAACACTAACCCCCTAACAACAAAAAACACTAAACTCCTAACAAGAAACTAACCTAACCCCGTAACAACAAACAACCCTAACCTCCTAACAACAAACAACCTTAAACCCCTAACAACAAACAATCCTAAACCCCTATCAACAAACAACACTAACACCCTAACAACAAAAACCACTAAACTCCAACAAGAAACAACACTAAACCCCTAACAACAAACACTAACCTCCTAACAACAAACAACACTAAACCCCTAACAAGAAACTAACCTAACCCTTTAACAACAAAGATCCCTAACCTCCTAACAACAAACAACCTTAACCCTCTAACAACAAACAACCTTAAACCCCTAACAACAAACCATCCTAACCCCCTAACAACCAACAACGCACACCCCCTAACCACAAACAACACTAACACCCTAACCACAAACAACACTAACCCCGTAAGAACAAACAACTCTAACACCCTAGCAACAAACAACACTAAAACCCTAACAACAAAAACTACTAAACCCCAACAAGAAACAACCCTAAACCCCTAACAACAAACACTAACCCCCTAACAACAAACAACACTAAACCCCTAACAAGAAACTAGCCTAACCCCGTAACAACAAACAACCCTAACCTCCTAACAACAAACAACCTTAAACCCCTAACAACAAACAACCCTAAACCCCTAACAACAAACAACACTAACACACTAACAACAAAAAACACTAAACCCCAACAAGAAACAACACTAAACCCCTAAGAACAAACACTAACCCCCTAACAACAAACAACACTAAACCCCTAACAAGAAACTAACCTAACCCCCTAACAACCAACAACGCACACCCCCTAACCACAAACAACACTAACACCCTAACCACAAACAACACTAACCCCGTAAGAACAAACTACACTAACCCCCTAACAACAAACAACACTAACACCCTAACAACAAAAACTACTAAACCCAACAAGAAACAACCCTAAACCCCTAAAAACAAACAGTAACCCCCTAACAACAAACAACACTAAACCCCTAACAAGAAACTTACCTAACCCCATAACAACAAACAACCCTAACCTCCTAACAACAAACAACCTTAAGCCCCTAACAACAAACAACCCTAAACCCCTAACAACAAACAACACTAACACCTTAACAACAAAAACCACTAAACCCCAACAAGAAACATCACTAAAACCCTAACAACAAACACTAACCCCCTAACAACAAACAACACTAAACCCCTAACAACAAACGACCCTAACCTTCTAACAACAAAGAACCCTAACCCCCTAACAAACAACAACACTAACCCCCTAACCACAAACAAAAATAACACCCTAACAACAAAAACTACTAAACCCCAACAAGAAACAACCCTAAACCCCTAACAACAAACACTAACCCCCTAACAACAAACAACACTAAACCCCTAACAAGAAACTAACCTAACCTGTAACAACAAACAACCCTAACCTCCTAACAACAAACAACCTTAACCCCCTAACAACAAACAACCCTAAACCCCTAACAACAAACAATCCTAACCCCCTAACAACCAACAACGCTCACCCCCTAACCACAAACAACACTAACACCCTAACCACAATCAACACTAACCCCGTAAGAACAAACAACACTAACCCCCTAACAACAAACACTAACACCCTAACAACAAAAACCACTAAACCCCAACAAGAAACTAACCTAACCCCGTAACAAAAAACAACCCTAACCTCCTAACAACAAACAACCTTAAACCCCTAACAACAAACAATCCTAAACCCCTAACAACAAACAACACTAACACCCTAACAACAAAAACCACTAAACCCCAACAAGAAACAACACTAAACCCCTAACAACAAACACTAACCCCCTAACAACAAACAACACTGAACCCCTAACAAGAAACTAACCTAACCCCTAACAACAAACACCCCTAAACCCCTAACAACAAACAAGACTAACACCCTAACAACAAAAAACACTAAACCCCAACAAGAAACAACAGTAAACCCCTAACAACAAACACTAACCCCCTAACGACAAACAACACTAAACCCCTAGCAAGAAACTAACCTAACCCCGTAACAACAAAGAACCCTAACCTCCTAACAACAAACAACCTTAAACCCCTAACAACAATCAACACTAACACCCTAACAACAAAAACCACTAAACCCCAACAAGAAACAACACTAAACCCCTAACAACAAACACTAACCCCCTAACAACAAACAACACTAAACCCCTAACAAGAAACTAACCTAACCCTGTAACAACAAACAACCCCAACCTCCTAACAACAAACAACCTTAACCCCCTAACAACAAACAACCCTAAACCCCTAACAACAAACAATCCTAACCCCCTAACAACCAACAACGCTGACCCCCTAACGACAAACAACACTAACACCCTAACCACAAACAACACTAACCCCGTAAGAACAAACAACACTAACCCCCTAACAACAAACAACACTAAACCCCTAACAAGAAACTAACCTAACCCTGTAAAAACAAACAACCCTAACCTCCTAACAACAAACAACCTTAACCCCCTAAACAACCAACAACACTAACCCCCTAACCACCAACAGCACTAACCCAGCAAAAACAAAAAAAATAACCCCCTAACAACAACCAACACTTATCCCGGAAAAACAAACCACACTAACCCCCAACAAGAAAGAACCCAAATCCTCTAAGAACAAACAACTCTAACCCCCTAACAACAAAAAACTCGGAACCCCTAACAACAAGCAACACAAACCCAGTAACAACAAACAACCCTAAACCCCTAACAGCAAACACTAACCTCCTAACAACAAACAACACTAAACCCCTAACAAGAAACTAACCTAACCCTGTAACAACAAACAACACTAACCTCCTAACAACAAACAACCTTAACCCCCTAACAACAAACAACCCTAAACCCCTAACAACAAACAATCCTAACCCCCTAACAACCAACAACGCTCACCCCCTAACCACAAACAACACTAACACCCTAACCACAAACAACACTAACCCCGTAAGAACGAACAGCACTAACACCCTAACAACAAACAACACTAACACCGTAACAAGAAAAACCACTAAAGCCCACCAAGAAACAACCCTAAACCCCTAAATACAAACAACACTAAACCCCTAACCACAAACAACACTAACAACCTAACAACAAAAACCACTAAACCTCAAAAAGAAACAACCCGAAACCCCTATATAGAAACAACACTAACCACCTAACAACAACCCTAACCCCCTAACAACAAACAACCCTAACCCCCAACAACAAACTACTCTAACCCACTAACAACAATCAACCCTAAGCCCCGAACAACAAAGAACCCTAACTCTCTAACAAGAAACGACACTAACCCCCTAACAACAAAAAACACTAACCCCCTAACAACAAACACCAATAACCCCCTAACAACAATCCTAACAACCTAACAACAAACAACACTAACACCCTAAAAATAAACTACTCTAAACCCCTAACAACAAACAACCCTAACCCCCTAACAGCAAGCAACCCTAAACCCCTAACAACAAACAACCCTAACCTTCTAACAACAAACAACCCTAACCCCCTAACAAACAACAACACTAACCCCCTAACCACAAACAACACTAACACCCTAACAACAAAAACTACTAAACCCCAACAAGAAACAACCCTAAACCCCTAACAACAAACACTAACCCCCTAACAACAAACAACACTAAACCCCTAACAAGAAACTAACCTAACCTGTAACAACAAACAACCCTAACCTCCTAACAACAAACAACCTTAACCCCCTAACAACAAACAACCCTAAACCCCTAACAACAAACAATCCTAACCCCCTAACAACCAACAACGCTCACCCCCTAACCACAAACAACACTAACACCCTAACCACAATCAACACTAACCCCGTAAGAACAAACAACACTAACCCCCTAACAACAAACACTAACACCCTAACAACAAAAACCACTAAACCCCAACAAGAAACTAACATAACCCCGTAACAAAAAACAACCCTAACCTCCTAACAACAAACAACCTTAAACCCCTAACAACAAACAACCCTAAACCCCTAACAACAAACAACACTAACACCCTAACAACAAAAACCACTAAATCCCAACAAGAAACAACACTAAACCCCTAACAACAAACACTAACCCCCTAACAACAAACAACACTAAACCCCTAACAAGAAATTAACCTAACCCCTAACAACAAACACCCCTAAACCCCTAACAACAAACAAGACTAACACCCTAACAACAAAAAACACTAAACCCCAACAAGAAACAACAGTAAACCCCTAACAACAAACACTAACCCCCTAACGACAAACAACACTAAACCCCTAGCAAGAAACTAACCTAACCCCGTAACAACAAAGAACCCAAACCTCCTAAAAACAAACAACCTTAAACCCCTAACAACAATCAACACTAACACCCTAACAACAAAAACCACTAAACCCCAACAAGAAACAACACTAAACCCCTAACAACAAACACTAACCCCCTAACAACAAACAACACTAAACCCCTAACAAGAAACTAACCTAACCCTGTAACAACAAACAACCCTAACCTCCTAACAACAAACAACCTTAACCCCCTAACAACAAACAACCCTAAACCCCTAACAACAAACAATCCTAACCCCCTAACAACCAACAACGCTCACCCCCTAACCACAAACAACACTAACACCCTAACCACAAACAACACTAACCCCGTAAGAACAAACAACACTAACCCCCTAACAACAAACAACACTAACACCCTAAAAACAAAAACCACTAAAACCCAACAAGAAACAACCCTAAACCCCTAAATACAAACAACACTAACCCCCTAACCACAAACAACACTAACACCCTAACAACAAAAACCACTAAACCTCAAAAAGAATCAACCCGAAACCCCTAAATAGAAACAACACTAACCACCTAACAACAAAACCAACACCCTAACAAGAAACAACCCTAACCCCCAACAACAAACTACTATAACCCACTAACAACAAACAACCCTAAGCCCCTAACAACAAAGAACCCTAACTCTCTAACAAGAATCAACACTAACCCCCTAACAACAAAAAACACTAACCCCCTAACAACAAACACCACTAACCCCCTAACAACAAACACCACTAACCCCCTAACAACAATCCTAACAACCTAACAACAAACAACACTAACCCCCTAAAAATAAACTACTCTAAACCCCTAACAACAAACAACCCTAACCCCCTAACAACAAACAACACTAAACCCCTAACAACAAACAACCCTAACCTTCTAACAACAAACAACCCTAACCCCCTAACAAACAACAACACTAACCCCCTAACCACAAACAACACTAACACTCTAACAACAAAAACTACTAAACCCCAACAACAAACAACCCTAACCTCCTAACAGCTAACAACCTTAAACCCCTAACAACAAACAACCCTAAACCCCTAACAAGAAACTAACCTAACCGTGTAACAACAAACAACCCTAACCTCCTAACAACAAACAACCTTAACCCCCTAAACAACCAACAACACTAACCCCCTAACCACCAACAGCACTAACCCAGCAAAAACAAAAAAAATAACCCCCTAACAACAACCAACACTTATCCCGGAAAAACAAACCACACTAACCCCCAACAAGAAAGAACCCAAATCCTCTAAGAACAAACAACTCTAACCCCCTAACAACAAAAAACTCGGAACCCCTAACAACAAGCAACACAAACCCAGTAACAACAAACAACCCTAAACCCCTAACAACAAACAACCCTTACCCCCTAACAAACAACAGCACTAACCCCCTAAGCAAATACACTAACACCCTAACAACAAACACCACTAAACCCCAACAAGAAACAACCCTAAACACCTAACAACAAACAACACTAACCCCCTAACAACAAACAACACTAACACCCTAACAACAAAGATCCCTAACCCCCTAAAAACAAATAACACTAAGCCCCAACAACAAACAACACTAACCCTCTAACAACAAACCTAATCCCCTAACTACAAACAACACTAACTCACTAACAACAAACAAAACTACCCCCTAAAAAACAACACAAACCCCAAACAACAAACAACTCTCACACCCTAACAACAAAAAACACTAACCCCCTAACAACAACAACACTAACCCCCAAAAACGGACAACACTAACACCCTAACAATAAACACTACTAAACCCCAACTAGGAACAACCCTAAAGCCCTAACAACAAGCAACACTAACCCCCAACAACAAACAACCCTAAACCCCTAACATCAAAGAACACTAACACCCTAACAACAAACAACCCTAACGCCCTAACAACAAACAACACTAACCCCCGAACAGCAAACAACCCTAAACCCTAAAAACCAGAAACACTAACCCACTAACAACAAACAACCCTAACCCACTAAGAACAAACAACCCTAACACCCTAACAGCAAACAACCTTAAACCTCTAACAACAAACAACCCTAAACCCCTAACAACAAACAATCCTAACACCCTAACAACCAACAACACTCACCCCCTAACCACAAACAACACTAACACCCTAACCACAAACAACACTAACCCCGTAAGAACAAACAACACTAACCCCCTAACAACAAACAACACTAACACCCTAACAACAAAAACCACTAAAGCCCAACAAGAAACAACACTAAACCAATAAATACAAACAACACTAACCCCGAACAACAAACAACACCAACACCCTAACAACAAAAACTACTAAACCCCAACAAGAAACAACCCTAAACCCCTAACAACAAACACTAACCCCCTAACAACAAACAACACTAAACCCCTAACAAGAAAGTAACCTAACCCCGTAACAACAAACAACCCTAACCTCCTAACAACAAACAACCTTAAACCCCTAACAACAAACAACCCTAAACCCCTAACAACAAACAACACTAACACCCTAACAACAAAAACCACTAAACCCCAACAAGAAACAACACTAAACCCCTAACAACAAACACTAACCCCCTAACAACAAACAACACTAAACCCGTAACAAGAAACTAACCTAAACCCGTAACAACAAACAACCCTAACGTAATAACAACAAACAAACTTAAACCCCTAACAATAAACAACCCTAAACCCCTAACAACAAACAACAATAACACCCTAACAACAAAAAACACTAAACCCCAACAGGAAACAACACTAAACCCCTAACAACAAACACTAACCCCCTAACAACAAACAACACTAAACCCCTAACAAGAAACTAACCTAACCCTGTAACAACAAACAACCCTAACCTCCTAACAACAAACAACCTTAACCCCCTAACAACAAACAACACTAACACTGTAACAACAAAAACCACTAAACCCCAAAAAGAAACAACACTAAACCCCTAACAACAAACACTAACCCCCTAACAACAAACAACACTAAACCCCTAACAAGAAACTAATCTAACCCTGTAACAACAAACAGCCCTAACCTCCTAATAACAAACAACCTTAACCCCCTAACAACAAACAACCCTAAACCCCTAACAACAAACAATCCTAACCCCCTAACAACCAACAACGCTCACTCCCTAACCACAAACAACACTAACACCCTAACAACAAAAACCACTAAAACCCAACAAGAAACAACCTTAAACACCTAAATACAAGCAACACTAATCCCCTAACCACAAACAACACTAACACCCTAACAACATAAACCACTAAACCTCAACAAGAAACAACCCGAAACCCCTAAATAGAAACAACACTAACCACCTAACAACAACCCTAAACCCCTAACAACAAACAACCCTAACCCCCAACAACAAACTATTCTAACCCATTAACAACAAACAACCCTAAGCCCCTAACAACAAAGAACCCTAACTCTCTAACAAGAAACAACACTAACCCCCTAACAACAAAAAACACTAACCCCCTAACAACAATCCTAACAACCTAACAACAAACAACACTAACCCCCTAAAAATAAACTACTCTAAACACCTAACAACAAACAACCCTAACCCCCTAAAAACAAACAACCCTAAAGCCCAAACAACAAACAACCCTAACCTTGTAATAACAAACAACCCTAACACCCTAACAAACAACAAAACTAACCCCCTAACCACAAACAACACTAACACCCTAACAACAAAAATTACTAAACCCCAACAAGAAACAACCCTAAACCCCTAACAACAAACACTAACCCCCTAACAACAAACAACACTAAACCCCTAACAAGAAACTAACCTAACCCCGTAACAACAAACAACCCTAACATCCAAACAACAAGGAACCTTAACCCCCTAACAGCAAACAACCCTAAATCCCTACCAACAAACAATCCTAAACCCCTAACAACGAACAACGCTCACCCCCTAACCACAAACAGCACTAAAACCCTAACCACAAACAACACTAACCCCGTAAGAACAAACAACACTAACCCCGTAACAACAAACAACACTAACACCCTAACAACAAAAACTACTAAACCCCAACAGGAAACAACCCTAAACCCCTAACAACAAACACTAACCCCCTAACAACAAACAACACTAAACACCTGACAAGAAACTAACCTAACCCCGTAACAACAAACAACCCTAAGCTCCTAACAACAAACAACCTTAAAACCCTAACAACAAACAACCCTAAACCCCTAACAACAAACAACACTAACACCCTAACAACAAAAACCACTAAACTCCAACAGGAAACAACACTGAACCCCTAACAACAAACACTAACCGCCTAACAACAAAAAACTCTAAACCCCTAACAAGAAACTAACCTAACCCTGTAAGAACAAACAACCCTAACCTCCTAACAACAAACAACCCTAACCCCCTAACAAACAACAACACTAACCCCCTAACCACAAACAACACTAACACCCTAACAACAAAAACCACTAAACCTCAACAAGAAACAACCCGAAAGCCCTGAATAGAAACAACACTAACCACCTAACAACAACCCGAACCCCCTAAAAAGAAACAACCCTAACCCCCAACAACAAACTACTCTAACCCACTAACAAACAACCCTAAGCCCCTAACAACAAAGAACCCTAACTCTCTAACAAGAAATAACACTAACCCCCAACAACAAAAACACTAACACCCTAACAAGAAACACCACTAACCCCCTAACAACAATCCTAAGAACCTAACAACAAACAACACTAACCCCCTAAAAATAAACTACTCTAAACCCCTAACAACAAACAACCCTAACCCCCTAACAAACAACAACACTAACCCCCTAACCACAAACAACACTAACACCCTAACAACAAAAACTACTAAACCCCAACAAGAAACAACCCTAAACCCCTAACAACAAACACTAACCCCCTAACAACAAACAACACTAAACCCCTAACAAGAAACTAACCTAACCCCGTAACAACAAACAACCCTAACCTCCTAACAAGAAACAAACTTAAACCCCTAACAACAAACAACCCTAAACCCCTAACAACAAACAACACTAACACCCTAACAACAAAAAACACTAAACCCCAACAAGAAACAACACTAAACCCCTAACAACAAACACTAACCCCCTAACAACAAACAACACTAAACCCCTAACAAGAAACTAACCTAACCCTGTAACAACAAACAACCCTAACCTCCTAACAACAAACAACCTT
Organism: Loxodonta africana; assembly: GCF_030014295.1. Lineage (NCBI taxonomy): Eukaryota > Metazoa > Chordata > Mammalia > Proboscidea > Elephantidae > Loxodonta > Loxodonta africana. The sequence goes on along the minus strand of NW_026974831.1, from coordinate 1,067,504 downwards.
AACCCCCTAACAACAAACAACCCTAAACCCCTAACAACAAACAATCCTAACCCCCTAACAACCAACAACGCTCACCCCCTAACCACAAACAACACTAACACCCTAACCACAAACAACACTAACCCCGTAAGAACAAACAACACTTACCCCCTAACAACAAACAACACTAACACCCTAACAACAAAAACTACTAAACCCCAACAAGAAACAACCCTAAACCCCTAACAACAAACACTAACCCCCTAACAACAAACAACACTAAACCCCTAACAAGAAACTAACCTAACCCCGTAACAACAAACAACCCTAACCTCCTAACAACAAACAACCTTAAACCCCTAACAACAAACAACCCTAAACCCCTAACAACAAACAACACTAACACCCTAACAACAAAAACCACTAAACCCCAACAAGAAACAACACTAAACCCCGAACAACAAACACTAACCCCCTAACAACAAACAACACTAAACCCCTAACAAGAAACTAACCTAACCCCGTAACAACAAACAACCCTCACCTCCTAACACCAAACAACCTTAAACCCCTAACAACAAACAACCCTAAACCCCTAACAACAAACACTAACACCCTAACAACAAAAACCACTAAACCCCAACAAGAAACAACACTAAACCCCTAACAACAAACACTAACCCCCTAACAACAAACAACACTAAACCCCTAACAACAAACACTAACCCCCAACAACAAACAACACTAAACCCCTAACAAGAAACTAACCTAACCCTGTAACAACAAACAACCCTAACCTCCTAACAACAAACAACCCTAACCCCCTAACAAACAGCAACACTAACCTCCTAACCACAAACAACACTAACACCCTAACAACAAAAACTACTAAACCCCAACAAGAAACAACCCTAAACCCCTAACAACAAACACTAACCCCCTAACAACAAACAACACTAAACCCCTAACAAGAAACTAACCTAACCTGTAACAACAAACAACCCTAACCTCCTAACAACAAACAACCTTAACCCCCTAACAACAAACAACCCTAAACCCCTAACAACAAACAATCCTAACCCCCTAACAACCAACAACGCTCACCCCCTAACCACAAACAACACTAACACCCTAACCACAATCAACACTAACCCCGTAAGAACAAACAACACTAACCCCCTAACAACAAACACTAACACCCTAACAACAAAAACCACTAAACCCCAACAAGAAACTAACATAACCCCGTAACAAAAAACAACCCTAACCTCCTAACAACAAACAACCTTAAACCCCTAACAACAAACAACCCTAAACCCCTAACAACAAACAACACTAACACCCTAACAACAAAAACCACTAAATCCCAACAAGAAACAACACTAAACCCCTAACAACAAACACTAACCCCCTAACAACAAACAACACTAAACCCCTAACAAGAAATTAACCTAACCCCTAACAACAAACACCCCTAAACCCCTAACAACAAACAAGACTAACACCCTAACAACAAAAAACACTAAACCCCAACAAGAAACAACAGTAAACCCCTAACAACAAACACTAACCCCCTAACGACAAACAACACTAAACCCCTAGCAAGAAACTAACCTAACCCCGTAACAACAAAGAACCCAAACCTCCTAAAAACAAACAACCTTAAACCCCTAACAACAATCAACACTAACACCCTAACAACAAAAACCACTAAACCCCAACAAGAAACAACACTAAACCCCTAACAACAAACACTAACCCCCTAACAACAAACAACACTAAACCCCTAACAAGAAACTAACCTAACCCTGTAACAACAAACAACCCTAACCTCCTAACAACAAACAACCTTAACCCCCTAACAACAAACAACCCTAAACCCCTAACAACAAACAATCCTAACCCCCTAACAACCAACAACGCTCACCCCCTAACCACAAACAACACTAACACCCTAACCACAAACAACACTAACCCCGTAAGAACAAACAACACTAACCCCCTAACAACAAACAACACTAACACCCTAAAAACAAAAACCACTAAAACCCAACAAGAAACAACCCTAAACCCCTAAATACAAACAACACTAACCCCCTAACCACAAACAACACTAACACCCTAACAACAAAAACCACTAAACCTCAAAAAGAATCAACCCGAAACCCCTAAATAGAAACAACACTAACCACCTAACAACAAAACCAACACCCTAACAAGAAACAACCCTAACCCCCAACAACAAACTACTATAACCCACTAACAACAAACAACCCTAAGCCCCTAACAACAAAGAACCCTAACTCTCTAACAAGAATCAACACTAACCCCCTAACAACAAAAAACACTAACCCCCTAACAACAAACACCACTAACCCCCTAACAACAAACACCACTAACCCCCTAACAACAATCCTAACAACCTAACAACAAACAACACTAACCCCCTAAAAATAAACTACTCTAAACCCCTAACAACAAACAACCCTAACCCCCTAACAACAAACAACACTAAACCCCTAACAACAAACAACCCTAACCTTCTAACAACAAACAACCCTAACCCCCTAACAAACAACAACACTAACCCCCTAACCACAAACAACACTAACACTCTAACAACAAAAACTACTAAACCCCAACAACAAACAACCCTAACCTCCTAACAGCTAACAACCTTAAACCCCTAACAACAAACAACCCTAAACCCCTAACAAGAAACTAACCTAACCGTGTAACAACAAACAACCCTAACCTCCTAACAACAAACAACCTTAACCCCCTAAACAACCAACAACACTAACCCCCTAACCACCAACAGCACTAACCCAGCAAAAACAAAAAAAATAACCCCCTAACAACAACCAACACTTATCCCGGAAAAACAAACCACACTAACCCCCAACAAGAAAGAACCCAAATCCTCTAAGAACAAACAACTCTAACCCCCTAACAACAAAAAACTCGGAACCCCTAACAACAAGCAACACAAACCCAGTAACAACAAACAACCCTAAACCCCTAACAACAAACAACCCTTACCCCCTAACAAACAACAGCACTAACCCCCTAAGCAAATACACTAACACCCTAACAAGAAACACCACTAAACCCCAACAAGAAACAACCCTAAACACCTAACAACAAACAACACTAACCCCCTAACAACAAACAACACTAACACCCTAACAACAAAGATCCCTAACCCCCTAAAAACAAATAACACTAAGCCCCAACAACAAACAACACTAACCCTCTAACAACAAACCTAATCCCCTAACTACAAACAACACTAACTCACTAACAACAAACAAAACTACCCCCTAAAAAACAACACAAACCCCAAACAACAAACAACTCTCACACCCTAACAACAAAAAACACTAACCCCCTAACAACAACAACACTAACCCCCAAAAACGGACAACACTAACACCCTAACAATAAACACTACTAAACCCCAACTAGGAACAACCCTAAAGCCCTAACAACAAGCAACACTAACCCCCAACAACAAACAACCCTAAACCCCTAACATCAAAGAACACTAACACCCTAACAACAAACAACCCTAACGCCCTAACAACAAACAACACTAACCCCCGAACAGCAAACAACCCTAAACCCTAAAAACCAGAAACACTAACCCACTAACAACAAACAACCCTAACCCACTAAGAACAAACAACCCTAACACCCTAACAGCAAACAACCTTAAACCTCTAACAACAAACAACCCTAAACCCCTAACAACAAACAATCCTAACACCCTAACAACCAACAACACTCACCCCCTAACCACAAACAACACTAACACCCTAACCACAAACAACACTAACCCCGTAAGAACAAACAACACTAACCCCCTAACAACAAACAACACTAACACCCTAACAACAAAAACCACTAAAGCCCAACAAGAAACAACACTAAACCAATAAATACAAACAACACTAACCCCGAACAACAAACAACACCAACACCCTAACAACAAAAACTACTAAACCCCAACAAGAAACAACCCTAAACCCCTAACAACAAACACTAACCCCCTAACAACAAACAACACTAAACCCCTAACAAGAAAGTAACCTAACCCCGTAACAACAAACAACCCTAACCTCCTAACAACAAACAACCTTAAACCCCTAACAACAAACAACCCTAAACCCCTAACAACAAACAACACTAACACCCTAACAACAAAAACCACTAAACCCCAACAAGAAACAACACTAAACCCCTAACAACAAACACTAACCCCCTAACAACAAACAACACTAAACCCGTAACAAGAAACTAACCTAAACCCGTAACAACAAACAACCCTAACGTAATAACAACAAACAAACTTAAACCCCTAACAATAAACAACCCTAAACCCCTAACAACAAACAACAATAACACCCTAACAACAAAAAACACTAAACCCCAACAGGAAACAACACTAAACCCCTAACAACAAACACTAACCCCCTAACAACAAACAACACTAAACCCCTAACAAGAAACTAACCTAACCCTGTAACAACAAACAACCCTAACCTCCTAACAACAAACAACCTTAACCCCCTAACAACAAACAACACTAACACTGTAACAACAAAAACCACTAAACCCCAAAAAGAAACAACACTAAACCCCTAACAACAAACACTAACCCCCTAACAACAAACAACACTAAACCCCTAACAAGAAACTAATCTAACCCTGTAACAACAAACAGCCCTAACCTCCTAATAACAAACAACCTTAACCCCCTAACAACAAACAACCCTAAACCCCTAACAACAAACAATCCTAACCCCCTAACAACCAACAACGCTCACTCCCTAACCACAAACAACACTAACACCCTAACAACAAAAACCACTAAAACCCAACAAGAAACAACCTTAAACACCTAAATACAAGCAACACTAATCCCCTAACCACAAACAACACTAACACCCTAACAACATAAACCACTAAACCTCAACAAGAAACAACCCGAAACCCCTAAATAGAAACAACACTAACCACCTAACAACAACCCTAAACCCCTAACAACAAACAACCCTAACCCCCAACAACAAACTATTCTAACCCATTAACAACAAACAACCCTAAGCCCCTAACAACAAAGAACCCTAACTCTCTAACAAGAAACAACACTAACCCCCTAACAACAAAAAACACTAACCCCCTAACAACAATCCTAACAACCTAACAACAAACAACACTAACCCCCTAAAAATAAACTACTCTAAACACCTAACAACAAACAACCCTAACCCCCTAAAAACAAACAACCCTAAAGCCCAAACAACAAACAACCCTAACCTTGTAATAACAAACAACCCTAACACCCTAACAAACAACAAAACTAACCCCCTAACCACAAACAACACTAACACCCTAACAACAAAAATTACTAAACCCCAACAAGAAACAACCCTAAACCCCTAACAACAAACACTAACCCCCTAACAACAAACAACACTAAACCCCTAACAAGAAACTAACCTAACCCCGTAACAACAAACAACCCTAACATCCAAACAACAAGGAACCTTAACCCCCTAACAGCAAACAACCCTAAATCCCTACCAACAAACAATCCTAAACCCCTAACAACGAACAACGCTCACCCCCTAACCACAAACAGCACTAAAACCCTAACCACAAACAACACTAACCCCGTAAGAACAAACAACACTAACCCCGTAACAACAAACAACACTAACACCCTAACAACAAAAACTACTAAACCCCAACAGGAAACAACCCTAAACCCCTAACAACAAACACTAACCCCCTAACAACAAACAACACTAAACACCTGACAAGAAACTAACCTAACCCCGTAACAACAAACAACCCTAAGCTCCTAACAACAAACAACCTTAAAACCCTAACAACAAACAACCCTAAACCCCTAACAACAAACAACACTAACACCCTAACAACAAAAACCACTAAACTCCAACAGGAAACAACACTGAACCCCTAACAACAAACACTAACCGCCTAACAACAAAAAACTCTAAACCCCTAACAAGAAACTAACCTAACCCTGTAAGAACAAACAACCCTAACCTCCTAACAACAAACAACCCTAACCCCCTAACAAACAACAACACTAACCCCCTAACCACAAACAACACTAACACCCTAACAACAAAAACCACTAAACCTCAACAAGAAACAACCCGAAAGCCCTGAATAGAAACAACACTAACCACCTAACAACAACCCGAACCCCCTAAAAAGAAACAACCCTAACCCCCAACAACAAACTACTCTAACCCACTAACAAACAACCCTAAGCCCCTAACAACAAAGAACCCTAACTCTCTAACAAGAAATAACACTAACCCCCAACAACAAAAACACTAACACCCTAACAAGAAACACCACTAACCCCCTAACAACAATCCTAAGAACCTAACAACAAACAACACTAACCCCCTAAAAATAAACTACTCTAAACCCCTAACAACAAACAACCCTAACCCCCTAACAAACAACAACACTAACCCCCTAACCACAAACAACACTAACACCCTAACAACAAAAACTACTAAACCCCAACAAGAAACAACCCTAAACCCCTAACAACAAACACTAACCCCCTAACAACAAACAACACTAAACCCCTAACAAGAAACTAACCTAACCCCGTAACAACAAACAACCCTAACCTCCTAACAAGAAACAAACTTAAACCCCTAACAACAAACAACCCTAAACCCCTAACAACAAACAACACTAACACCCTAACAACAAAAAACACTAAACCCCAACAAGAAACAACACTAAACCCCTAACAACAAACACTAACCCCCTAACAACAAACAACACTAAACCCCTAACAAGAAACTAACCTAACCCTGTAACAACAAACAACCCTAACCTCCTAACAACAAACAACCTTAACCCCCTAACAACAAACAACCCTAAACCCCTAACAACAAACAATCCTAACCCCCTAACAACCAACAACGCTCACCCCCTAACCACAAACAACACTAACACCCTAACCACAAACAACACTAACCCCGTAAGAACAAACAACACTTACCCCCTAACAACAAACAACACTAACACCCTAACAACAAAAACTACTAAACAACAACAAGAAACAACCCTAAACCCCTAACAACAAACACTAACCCCCTAACAACAAACAACACTAAACCCCTAACAAGAAACTAACCTAACCCCGTAACAACAAACAACCCTAACCTCCTAACAACAAACAACCTTAAACCCCTAACAACAAACAACCCTAAACCCCTAACAACAAACAACACTAACACCCTAACAACAAAAACCACTAAACCCCAACAAGAAACAACACTAAACCCCGAACAACAAACACTAACCCCCTAACAACAAACAACACTAAACCCCTAACAAGAAACTAACCTAACCCCGTAACAACAAACAACCCTCACCTCCTAACACCAAACAACCTTAAACCCCTAACAACAAACAACCCTAAACCCCTAACAACAAACACTAACACCCTAACAACAAAAACCACTAAACCCCAACAAGAAACAACACTAAACCCCTAACAACAAACACTAACCCCCTAACAACAAACAACACTAAACCCCTAACAACAAACACTAACCCCCAACAACAAACAACACTAAACCCCTAACAAGAAACTAACCTAACCCTGTAACAACAAACAACCCTAACCTCCTAACAACAAACAACCCTAACCCCCTAACAAACAGCAACACTAACCTCCTAACCACAAACAACACTAACACCCTAACAACAAAAACTACTAAACCCCAACAAGAAACAACCCTAAACCCCTAACAACAAACACTAACCCCCTAACAACAAACAACACTAAACCCCTAACAAGAAACTAACCTAACCCCGTAACAACAAACAACCCTAACCTCCTAACAACAAACAACCTTAAACCCCTATCAACAAACAACACTAACACCCTAACAACAAAAACCACTAAACCCCAACAAGAAACAACACTAAACCTCTAACAACAAACACTAACCCCCTAACAAGAAACAACACTAAACCCATAACAAGAAACTAACCTAACCCTGTAACAACAAACAACCCTAACCTCCTAACAACAAACAACCTTAACCCTCTAACAACAAACAACCCTAAACCCCTAACAACAAACAATCCGAACCCCCTAACAACCAGCAACGCTCATCCTCAAAACACAAACAACACTAACACCCTAACCACAAACAACACAAACCCCGTAAGAACAAACAACACTAACCCCCTAACAACAAACAACACTAACACCCTAACAACAAAAACTACTAAACCCCAACAAGAAACAACCCTAAACCACTAACAACAAACACTAACCCCCTAACAACAAACAACACTAAACCCCTAACAAGAAACTAACCTAACTCCGTAACAACAAACAACCCTAACCTCCTAACAACAAACAACCCTAAACCCCTAACAACAAACAACCCTAACCTTCTAACAACAAACAACCCTAACCCCCTAACAAACAACAACACTAACCCCCTAACCACAAACAACACTAACACCCTAACAACAAAAACTACTAAACCCCAACAAGAAACAACCCTAAACCCCTAACAACAAACACTAACCCCCTAACAACAAACAACACTCAACCCCTAAAAATAAACTAACCTAACCCTGTAACAACAAACAACCCTAACCTCCTAGCAACAAACAACCCTAACCCCCTAACAAACAACACTAAGCCCCTAACCACAAACAACACTAACACCCTAACAACTAAAACTACTAAACCCCAACAAGAAACAACCCTAAACCCCTAACAAAAAACACTAACCCCGTAACAACAAACAACACTAAACCCCTAACAAGAAACTAACCTAACCCCGTAACAACAAACAACCTTAACCTCCTAACAACAAACAACCTTAAACCCCTAACAACAAACAACCCTAAACCCCTAACAACAAACAACACTAACACCCTAACAACAAAAACCACTAAACCCCAACAAGAAACAACACTACACCCCTAACAACAAACACTAACCCCCTAACAACAAACAACACTAAACCCCTAACAAGAAACTAACCTAACCCCGTAACAACAAACAACCCTAACGTCCTAACAACAAACAACCCTTAACCCCTAACAACAAACAACACTAACACCCTAACAACAAAAACTACTAAACCCCAACAAGAAACAACACTAAACCCATAACAACAAACATTAACCCCCTAACAACAAACAACACTAAACCCCTAACAAGAAACTAACCTAACCCCGTAACAACAAACAACCCTAAACTCCTAACAACAAACAACCTTAAACCCCTAACAACAAACAACACTAAACCCCTAACAACAAACAACACTAACACCCTAACAACAAAAACCAGTAAACCCCAACAAGAAATAACACTAAACCCCTAACAACAAACACTAACCCCTAACAACAAACACCACTAAACCCCTAACAAGAAAGTAACCTAACCCTGTAACAACAAACAACCCTAACCTCCTAACAACAAACAACGTTAACCCCCTAACAACAAACAACCCTAAACCCCTAACAAGAAACAACCCTAACCCCCTAACAACAAACAACCCTAAACCCCTAACAACAAACAACCCTAAACCCCTAACAACCAAGAACGCACACCCCCATCCACAAACACCACTAACCCCCTAACAACAAACAACAAAAAACCCCGTAAGAACAAACAACACTAACCCCCTAACAACAAACAACACTAACACCCTAACAACAAAAACTACTAAACCCCAACAAGAAAAAACCCTAAACCCCTAACAACAAACACTTACCCCCTAACAACAAACAACACTAAACCCCTAACAAGAAACTAACCTAACTCCGTAACAACAAACAACCCTAACCTCCTAACAACAAACAACCCTAAACCCCTAACAACAAACAACCCTAACCTTCTAACAACAAACAACCCTAACCCCCTAACAAACAACAACACTAACCCCCTAACCACAAACAACACTAACCCCGTAAGAACAAACAACACTAACCCCCTAACCACAAACAACACTAACACCCTAACAACAAAAACTACTAAACCCCAACAAGAAACAACCCTAAACCCCTAAAAACAAACACTAGCCCCCTAACAGCAAACAACACTAAACCCCTAACAAGAGACTAACCTAACCCCGTAACAACAAACAACCCTAACCTCCTAACAACAAACAACCTTAAATCCCTAACAACAAACAACCCTAAACCCCTAACAACAAACAACGCTAACACCCTAACAACAAAAAACACTAAACCCCAACAAGAAACAACACTAAACCCCTAACAACAAACACTAACCCCCTAACAACAAACAACACTGAACCCCTAACAAGAAACTAACCTAACCCTGTAACAACAAACAACCCTAACCTAGTAACAAAAAACAACCCTAACCCCCTAACAAACAACACTAACCCCCTAACCACAAACTACACTAACACCCTAACAACAAAAACTACTAAACCCCAACAAGAAACAGCCCTAAACCCCTAACAACAAACACTAACCCCCAACAACAAAAAACACTAAACCCCTAACAAGAAACTAAACTAACCCCGTAACAACAAACAACCCTAACCTCCTAACAACAAACAACCTTAAACCCCTAACAACAAACAACCCTAAACAACTAACAACAAACAACACTAACACCCTAACAACAAAAACCACTAAACCGCAACAAGAAACAACACTAAACCCCTAACAACAAACACTAACCCCCTAACAACAAACAACACTAAACCCCTAACAAGAAACTAAACTAACCCTGTAACAACAAATATCCCTAACCTCCTAACAACAAACAACCTTAACCCCCTAACAACAAACAACCCTAAACCCCTAACAACAAACCATCCTAACCCCCTAACCACCAACAACGCACACCCCCTAACCACAAACAACACTAACACCCTAACCACAAACAACACTAACCCCTTAACAACAAACAACCCTAACCTCCTAACAACAAACAACCTTAAACCCCTAACAACAAACAACCCTAAACCACTAACAACAAACAACACTAACACCCTAACAACAAAAACCAATAAACCCCAACAGGAAACAACACTAAACCCCTAACAACAAACACTAACCACCTAACCACAAACAACACTAAACCCCTAACAAGAAACTAACCTAACCCTGTAACAACAAAAAACCCTAACCTCCTAACAACAAACAAACCTAACCCCCTAACAAACAACAACACTAACCCCCTAACCACAAACAACACTAACACCCTAACAACAAAAACTACTAAACCCCAACAAGAAACAACCCTAAACCCCTAACAACAAACACTAACCCCTTAACAGCAAACAACACTAAACCCCTAACAAGAAACTAACCTAACCCCGTAACAACAAACAACCCTAACCTCCTAACAACAAACAACCTTAAACCCCTAAGAACAAACAACCCTAAACGCCTAACAACAAACAACACTAACACCCTAACAACAAAAACACTAAACCCCAACAGGAAACAACACTAAACCCCTAACAACAAACACTAACCCCCTAACAACAAACAACACTAAACCCCTAACAAGAAACTAACCTAACCCTGTAACAACAAACAGCCCTAACTTCCTAACAACAATCCACCTTAACCCCCAAACAACAAACAACCCTAAACCCCTAACAACAAACAATCCTAACCCCCTAACAACCAACAACGCTCACCCCCTACCCACAAACAACACTAACACCCTAACCACAAACAACACTAACCCCGTAAGAACAAACAACACTAACCCCAAAACAACAAACAACACTAACACCCTAACAACAAAAACCACTAAACCCCAACAAGAAACAACCCTAAACCCCTAACAACAAACACTAACCCCCTAACAACAAACAACACTAAACCCCTAACAAGAAACTAACCTAACCCTGTAACAACAAATATCCCTAACCTCCTAACAACAAACAACCTTAAACCCCTACCAACAAACAACCCTAAACCCCTAACAACAAACAACACTAACACCCTAACAACAAAAACTACTAAACCCCAACAAGAAACAGCCCTAAACCCCTAACAACAAACACTAACCCCCTAACAACAAAAAACACTAAACCCCTAACAAGAAACTAAACTAACCCCGTAACAACAAACAACCCTAACCTCCTAACAACAAACAACCTTAAACCCCTAACAACAAACAACCCTAAACAACTAACAACAAACAACACTAACACCCTAACAACAAAAACCACTAAACCGCAACAAGAAACAACACTAAACCCCTAACAACAAACACTAACCCCCTAACAACAAACAACACTAAACCCCTAACAAGAAACTAAACTAACCCTGTAACAACAAATATCCCTAACCTCCTAACAACAAACAACCTTAACCCCATAACAACAAACAACCCTAAACCCCTAACAACAAACCATCCTAACCCCCTAACCACCAACAACGCACACCCCCTAACCACAAACAACACTAACACCCTAACCACAAACAACACTAACCCCGTAACAACAAACAACCCTAACCTCCTAACAACAAACAACCTTAAACCCCTAACAACAAACAACCCTAAACCCCTAACAACAAACAACACTAACACCCTAACAACAAAAACCAATAAACCCCAACAGGAAACAACACTAAACCCCTAACAACAAACACTAACCACCTAACCACAAACAACACTAAACCCCTAACAAGAAACTAACCTAACCCTGTAACAACAAAAAACCCTAACCTCCTAACAACAAACAAACCTAACCCCCTAACAAACAACAACACTAACCCCCTAACCACAAACAACACTAACACCCTAACAACAAAAACTACTAAACCCCAACAAGAAACAACCGTAAACCCCTAACAACAAACACTAAACCCTTAACAGCAAACAACACTAAACCCCTAACAAGAAACTAACCTAACCCCGTAACAACAAACAACCCTAACCTCCTAACAACAAACAACCTTAAACCCCTAAGAACAAACAACCCTAAACGCCTAACAACAAACAACACTAACACCCTAACAACAAAAACACTAAACCCCAACAGGAAACAACACTAAACCCCTAACAACAAACACTAACCCCCTAACAACAAACAACACTAAACCCCTAACAAGAAACTAACCTAACCCTGTAACAACAAACAGCCCTAACTTCCTAACAACAATCCACCTTAACCCCCAAACAACAAACAACCCTAAACCCCTAACAACAAACAATCCTAACCCCCTAACAACCAACAACGCTCACCCCCTACCCACAAACAACACTAACACCCTAACCACAAACAACACTAACCCCGTAAGAACAAACAACACTAACCCCAAAACAACAAACAACACTAACACCCTAACAACAAAAACCACTAAACCCCAACAAGAAACAACCCTAAACCCCTAACAACAAACACTAACCCCCTAACAACAAACAACACTAAACCCCTAACAAGAAACTAACCTAACCCTGTAACAACAAATATCCCTAACCTCCTAACAACAAACAACCTTAAACCCCTACCAACAAACAACCCTAAACCCCTAACAACAAACAACACTAACACCCTAACAACAAAAACCACTAAACCCCAACAAGAAACAACACTAAACCCCTAACAACAAACACTAACCCCCTAACAACAAACAACACTAAACCCCTAACAAGAAACTAACCTAACCCTGTAAGAACAAACAACCCTAACCTCCTAACAACAAACAACCCTAACCCCCTAACAAACAACAACACTAACCCCCTAACCACAAACAACACTAACACCCTAACAACAAAAACTACTAAACCCCAACAAGAAACAACCCTAAACCCCTAACAACAAACACTAACACCCTAACCACAAACAACACTAACCCCGTAAGAACAAACAACACTAACCCCCTAACCACAAACAACACTAACACCCTAACAACAAAAACTACTAAACCCCAACAAGAAACAACCCTAAACCCCTAACAACAAACACTAACACCCTAACAACAAACAACACTAAACCCCTAACAAGAAACTAACCTAACCCCGTAACAACAAACAACCCTAACCTCCTAACAGCAAACAACCTTAAACCCCTAACAACAAACAACCCTAAAAACCTAACAACAAACAACACTAACACCCTAACAACAAAAACCACTAAACCCCAACAAGAAACAACACTAAACCCCTAACAACAAACACTAACCCCCTAACAACAAACAACACTAAACCCCTAACAAGAAACTAACCTAACCCTGTAACAACAAACAGCCCTAACCTCCTAACAACAAACCACCTTAACCAACTAACAACAAACAACCCTGAACCCCTAACAACAAACAATCCTAACCCCCTAACAACCAACAACTTTCACCCCCAACCACAAACAACACTAACACCCTAAACACAAACAACACTAACCCCGTAAGAACAAACAACACTAACCCCCTAACCACAAACAACACTAACACCCTAACAACAAAAACTACTAAACCCCAAAAAGAAACAACCCTAAACCCCTAACAACAAACACTAACCCCCTGACAACAAACAACCCTAAACCCCTAAAAACAAACAACACTAACACCCTAACAACAAAAACCACTAAACCCCAACAAGAAACAACACTAAACCCGTAACAACAAACACTAACTCCCTAACAACAAACAACACTAAACCCATAACAACAAACAACCCTAACCTCCTAACAACAAACAACCTTAACCCCCTAACAACAAACAACAATAAACCCCTAACAACAAACAATCCTAACCCCCTAACAACCATCAACGCACACCCCCTATCCACAAACAACACTAACACCCTAACCACAAACAACACTAACCCCATAAGAACAAACAACACTAACCCCCTAACAACAAACAACACTAACACCCTAACAACAAAAACTACTAAAGGCCAACAAGAAACAACCCTAAACCCCTAACAACAAACACTTACCCCCTAACAACAAACAACACTAAACCCCTAACAAGAAACTAACCTAAACTCGTAACAACAAACAACCCTAACATCCTAACAACAAACAACCTTAACCCCCTAACAACAAACAATCCTAACCCCCTAACAACCAGCAACGCTCAACCTCTAACCACAAACAACACTAACACCCTAACCACAAACAACACAAACCCCGTAAGAACAAACAACACTAACCCCCTAACAACAAACAACACTAACACCCTAACAACAAAAACTCCTAAACCCCAAAAAGAAACAACCCTAAACCCCTAACAACAAACACTAACCCCCTAACAACAAACAACACTAAACCCCTAACAAGAAACTAAACTAACCCCGTAACAACAAACAACCCTAACCTCCTAACAACAAACAACCCTAAACCCCTAACAACAAACAACCCTAACCTCCTAACAACAAACAACCTTAAACCCCTAACAACAAACAACCCTAAACCCCTAACAACAAACAACACTAACACCCTAACAACAAAAACCACCAAACTCCAACAAGAAACAACACTAAACCCCTAACAACAAACACTAACCCCCTAACAACAAACAACACTAAACCGCTAACAAGAAACTAACCTAACCCTGTAACAACAAACAGCCCTAACCTCCTAACAACAAACCACCTTAACCCCCTAACAACAAGCAACCCTAAACCCCTAACAACAAACAATCCTAACCCCCTAACAAAAAACAACTCTCACCCCCTAACCACAAACAACACTAACACCCTAACCACAAACAACACTAACCCCGTAAGAACAAACAACACTAACCCCCTAACCACAAACAACACTAACACCCTAACAACAAAAACTACTAAACTCCAAAAAGAAACAACCCTAAACCCCTAACAACAAAAACTAACCCCCTAACAACAAACAACACTAAACCCCTAACAAGAAACTAACCTAACCCCGTAAAAACAAACAACCCTAACCTCCTAACAACAAACAACCTTTAACCCCTAACAACAAACAACCCTAAACCCCTAACAACAAAAAACACTAACACCCTAACAACAAAAAACACTAAACCCCAACAAGAAACAACACTAAACCCCTAACAACAAACACTAACCCCCTAACAACAAACAATACTAAACCCCTAAGAAGAAACTAACCTAACCCTGTAACAACAAACAACCCTAACCTGATAACAACAAACAACCTTAACCCCCTAACAACAAACAACCCTAAACCCCTAACAACAAACAATCGTAACCCCCTAACAAACAACAACGCACAACCCCCATCCACAAACAACACTAACCCCCTAACAACAAACAACACTAACACCCTAACAACAAAAACTACTAAACCCCAACAAGAAACAACCCTAAACCCCTAACAACAAACACTAACCCCCTAACAACAAACAACACTAAACCCCTAACAAGAAACTAACCTAAACCCGTAACAACAAACAACCCTAACCTCCTAACAACAAACAACCTTAAACCCCTAACAACAAACAAACCTAAACCCCTAACAACAAACAACACTAACACCCTAACAACAAAAAACACTAAACTCCAACAAGAAACAACACTAAACCCCTAACAACAAACACTAACCCACTAACAACAAACAACACTAAACCCCTAACAAGAAACTAACCTAACCCTGTAACGACAAACAACCCTAACCTCCTAACAACAAACAACCCTAACCCCCTAACAAACAACAACACTAAGCCCCTAACAACAAACAATCCTAACCCCCTAACAACCAACAACGCTCATCCTCTAACCACAAACAACACTAACACCCTAACCACAAACAACACAAACCCCGTAAGAACAAACAACACTAACCCCCTAACAACAAACAACACTAACACCCTAACAACAAAAACTACTAAACCCCAACAAGAAACAACCCTAAACCCCTAACAACAAACACTAACCCCCTAACAACAAACAACACTAAACCCCTAACAAGAAACTAACCTAACTCCGTAACAACAAACAACCCTAACCTCCTAACAACAAACAACCCTAAACCCCTAAAAACAAACAACCCTAACCTTCTAACAACAAACAACCCTAACCCCCTAACAAACAACAACACTAACCCCCTAACCACAAACAACACTAACACCCTCACAACAAAAACTACTAAACCCCAACAAGAAACAACCCTAAACCCCTAACAACAAACACTAACCACCTAACAACAAACAACACTAAACCCCTAACAAGAAACTAACCTAAACCCGTAACAACAAACAACCCTAACCTCCTAACAACAAACAACCTTAAACCCCTAACAACAAACAACCCTAAACCCCTAACAACAAACAACACTAACACCCTAACAACAACAACCACTAAACCCCAACAAGAAACAACACTAAACCCCTAACAACAAACACTAACCCCCTAACAACAAACAACACTAAACCCCTAACAATAAACTAACCTAACCCTGTAACAACAAACAACCCTAACCTCCTAACAACAAGCAACCCTAACCCCCTAACAAACAACAACACTAAGCCCCTAACCATAAACAACACTAACACCCTAACAACTAAAACTACTAAACCCCAACAAGAAACAACCCTAAACCCCTAACAACAAACACTAACCCCCTAACAACAAACAACACTAAACCCCTAACAAGAAACTAACCTAACCCCGTAAAAAGAAACAACCCTAACCTCCTAAGAACAAACAACCTTAAACCCCTAACAACAAACAACCCTAAACCCCTAACCACAAACAACACTAACACCCTAACCACAAACAACACTAACCCCGTAAGAACAAACAACACTAACCCCCTAACAACAAACAACACTAACACCCTAACAACAAAAACTACTAAACCCCAACAAGAAACAACCCTAAACCCCTAACAACAAACACTAACCCCCTAACAACAAACAACACTAAACCCCTAACAAGAAACTAACCTAACCCCGTAACAACAAACAACCCTAACCTCCTAACAACAACCTTAAACCCCTAGCAACAAACAACCCTAAACCCCTAACAAAAAACAACACTAACACCCTAACAACAAAAACCACTAAACCCCAACAAGAAACAACACTAAACCCCTAACAACAAACACTAACCCCCTAACAACAAAGAACACTAAACCCCTAACAAGAAACTAACCTAACCCTGTAACAACAAATATCCCTAACCTCCTAACAACAAACAACCTTAACCCCCTAACAACAAACAACCCTAAACCCCTAACAACAAACCATTCTAACCCCCTAACAACCAACAACGCACACCCCCTAACCACAAACAACACTATCACCCTAACCACAAATAACACTAACCCCGTAACAACAAACAACCCTAACCTCCTAACAACAAACCACCTTAATCCCCTAACAACAAAGAACCCTAAACCCGTAACAACAAACAACACTAACACCCTAACAACAAAAACTACTAAACCCCAACAAGAAACAACCCTAAACAACTAACAACAAACACTAACCCCCTAACAACAAACAACACTAAACCCCTAACAAGAAACTAACCTAACCCCGTAACAACAAACAACCCTAACCTCCTAACAACAAACAACCCTAACCCCCTAACAAACAACAACACTAACCCCCTAACCAGAAACAACACTAACACCCTAACAACAAAAACTACTAAACCCCAACAAGAAACAACCATAAACCCCTAACAACAAACACTAACCCCTTAACAGCAAACAACACTAAACCCCTAACAAGAAACTAACCTAACCCCGTAACAACAAACAACCCTAACCTCCTAACAACAAACAACCTTACACCCCTAACAACAAACAACCCTAAACCCCTAACAACAAACAACACTAACACCCTAACAACAAAAAACACTAAACCCCAGCAGGAAACAACACTAAACCCCTAACAACAAACACTAACCCCCTAACAACAAACAACACTAAACCCCTAACAAGAAACTAACCTAACCCTGTAAAAACAAACAGCCCTAACTTCCTAACAACAATCCACCTTAACCCCCTAACAACAAACAACCCTAAACCCCTAACAAACAACAACACTAACTCCCTAAGCACAAACAACACCAACACCCTAACAACAAAAACTACTAAACCCCAACAAGAAACAACCCTAAACCCCTAACAACAAACACTAACCCCCTAAAAACAAACAACCCTAAACCCCTATCAACAAACAACACTAACACCCTAACAACAAAAACCACTAAACCCCAACAAGAAACAACACTAAACCCCTAACAACAAACACTAACCCCCTAACAACAAACAACACTAAACCCATAACAAGAAACTAACCTAACCCTGTAACAACAAACAACCCTAACCTCCTAACAACAAACAACCTTAACCCCCTAACAACAAACTACCCTAAACCCCTAACAACAAACAATCCTAACCCCCTAACAACCAACAACGCTCATCCTCTAACCACAAACAACACTAACACCCTAACCACAAACAACACAAACCCCGTAAGAACAAACAACACTAACCCCCTAACAACAAACAACACTAACACCCTAACAACAAAAACTACTAAACCCCAACAAGAAACAACCCTAAGCCCCTAACAACAAACACTAACCCCCTAACAACAAACAACACTAAACCCGTAACAAGACACTAACCTAACTCCGTAACAACAAACAACCCTAACCTCCTAACAACAAACAACCCTAAAACCCTAACAACAAACAACCCTAACCTTCTAACAACAAACAAATCTAACCCCCTAACAAACAACAACACTAACCCCCTAACCACAAACAACACTAACACCCTAACAACAAAAACTACTAAACCCCAACAAGAAACAACCCTAAACCCCTAACAACAAACAACACTAACACCCTAACAACAAAAACCACTAAACCCCAACAAGAAACAACACTAAACCCCTAACAACAAACACTAACCCCCTAACAACAAACAACACTAAACCCCTAACAATAAACTAACCTAACCCTGTAACAACAAACAACCCTAACCTCCTAAGAACAAACAACCCTAACCCCCTAACAAACAACAACACTAAGCCCTTAACCACAAACAACACTAACACCCTAACCACAAAAACCACTAAACCCCAACAAGAAACAACACTAAACCCCTAACAACAAACACTAACACCCTAACAACGAACAACACTAAACCCCTAACAAGAAACTAACCTAACCCTGTAAAAACAAACAACCCTAACCTCCTAGCAACAAACAACCCTAACCACCTAACAAACAACAGCACTAACCCCCTAACCACAAACAACACTAGCAGCCTAACAACAAAAACTACTAAACCCCAACAAGAAACAGCCCTAAACCCCTAACAACAAACACTAACCCCCTAACAACAAACAACACTAAACCCCTACAAGAAACTAACCTAACCCCGTAACAACAAACAACCCTAACCTCCTAACAGCAAACAACCCTAAACCCCTAACAACAAACAACCCTAAACCCCTATCAACAAACAACACTAACACCCTAACAACAAAAACCACTAAACCCCAACAAGAAACAACACTAAACCCCTAACAACAAACACTAACCCCCTAACAACAAACAACACTAAACCCCTAACAAGAAACTAACCTAACCCTGTAACAACAAACAGCCCTAACCTCCTAACAACAAACCACCTTAACCCCCTAACAACAAACAATCCTAACCCCCTAACAACCAACAACTCTCACCCCCTAACCACAAACAACACTAACACCCTAACCACAAACAACACTAACCCCGTAAGAACAAACAACACTAACCACCTAACCACAAACAACACTAACACCCTAACAACAAAAACTACTAAACCCCAAAAAGAAACAACCCTAAACCCCTAACAACAAACACTAACCCCCTAACAAAAAACAACACTAAACCCCTAACAAGAAACTAACCTAACCCTGTAACAACACACAACCCTAACCTCCTAACAACAAACAACCCTAAACCCCTAACAACAAACAACCCTAACCTTCTAACAACAAACAACCCTAACCCCCTAACAAACAACAACACTCACCCCCTAACCACAAACAACACTAACACCCTAACAACAAAAACTACTAAAAAACAACAAGAAACAACCCTAAAGCCCTAAAAACAAACACTAACCCCCTAACAACAAACAACACTAAACCCCTAACAAGAAACTAACCTAACCCTGTAACAACAAACAACCCTAACCTCCTAACAACAAACAACCTTAACCCCCTAACAACAAACAACCCTAAACCCCTAACAAACAACAACACTAACCCCCTAACCACAAACAACACTAACACCCTAACAAAAACTACTAAACCCCAACAAGAAACAACACTAAACCCCTATCAACAAACACTAACCCCCTAACAGCAAACAACACTAAACCCCTAACAAGAAACTAACGTAACCCCCTAACAACCAACAACGCACACCCCCTAACCACAAACAACACTAACACCCTAACCACAAACAACACTAACCCCGTAAGAACAAACTACACTAACCCCCTAACAACAAACAACACTAACACCCTAACAACAAAAACTACTAAACTCAACAAGAAACAACCCTAAACCCCTAACAACAAACACTAACCCCCTAACAACAAACAACACTAAACCCGTAACAAGAAACTAACCTAAACCCGTAACAACAAACACTAACCCCCTAACAACAAACAACACTAAACCCCTAACAAGCAACTTACCTAACCCCGTAACAACAAACAACACTAACCTCCTAACAACAAACAACCTTAAACCCCTAACAACAAACAACCCTAAACCCCTAACAACAAACAACACTAACGCCCTAACAGCAAAAACCACTAAACCCCAACAAGAAACAACACTAAACACCTAACAACAAACACTAACCCCCTAAAAACAAACATCACTAAACCCCTAACAAGAAACTAACCTAACCCTGTAAAAACAAACAACCCTAACCTCCTAACAACAAACAACCCTAACCCCCTAACAAACAACAACACTAACCCACTAACCACAAACAACACTAACACCCTAACAACAAAAACTACTAAACCCCAACAAGAAACAACCCTAAACCCCTAACAACAAACACTAACCCCCTAACAACAAACAACACTAAACCCCTAACAAGAAACTAACCTAACCCCGTAACAACAAACAACCCTAACCTCCTAACAGCAAACAACCTTAAACCCCTAACAACAAACAACCCTAAACCCCTAACAACAAACAACACTAACACCCTAACAACAAAAACCACTAAACCCCAACAAGAAACAACCCTAAACCCCTAACAAAAAACACTAACGCCCTAACAACAAACAACACTAAACCCCTTAAAAGAAAATAACCTAACCCCGTAACAACAAACAACCCTAACCTCCTAACAACAAACAACCTTATACCCCTAACAACAAACAACCCTAAACCCCTAACAACAAAAAACACTAACACCCTAACAACAAAAAACACTAAACCCCAACAAGAAACAACACTAAACCCCTAACAACAAACACTAACCCCCTAACAACAAACAACACTAAACCCCTAACAACAAACAACACTAACACCCTAACAACAAAAACCACTAAAACCCAACAACAAACAACCCTAACCCCCTAACAAACAACAACACTAACCCCCTAACCAAAAACAACACTAACACCCTAACAAGAAAAACTACTAAACTCCAACAAGAAACAACCTTAAACCCCTAACAACAAACACTAACCCCCTAACAACAAACAACCCTAAACACCTAACAACAAACAACACTAACACCCTAACAATAAAAACCACTAAACCCCAACAAGAAACAACACTAAACCCGTAACAACAAACACTAACCCCCTAACAACAAACAACACTAAACCCCTAACAAGAAACTAACCTAACCCTGTAACAACAAACAGCCCTAACCTCCTAACAACAAACAACCTTAACCCCCTAACAACAAACAACCCTAAACCCCTAACAACAAACAATCCTAACCCCCTAACAACCAACAACTCTCACCCCCTAACCACAAACAACACTAACACCCTAACCACAAACAACACTAACCCCGTAAGAACAAACAACACTAACCCCCTAACCACAAACAACACTAACACCCTAACAACAAAAACTACTAAACCCCAACAAGAAACAACCCTAAACCCCTAACAACAAACACTAACCCTCTAACAGCAAACAACACTAAACCCCTAACAAGAAACTAACCTAACCCCGTAACAACAAACAACCCTAACCTCCTAACAACAAACAACCTTAAACCCCTAACAACAAACAACCCTAAACCCCTAACAACAAACAACACTAACACCCTAACAACAAAAACCACTAAACCCCAACAAGAAACAACTCTAAACCCCTAACAACAAACACTAACCCCCTAACAACAAACAACACTAAACCCCTAACAAGAAACTAACCTAACCCTGTAACAACAAACAACCTTAACCTCCTAACAAAAAACAACCTTATCCCCCTAACAAACAACAACACTAACACCCTAACCACAAACAACACTAACACCCTAACAACAAAAACTACTAAACCCCAACAAGAAACAGCCCTAAACCCCTATCAACAAACACTAACCCCCTAACAGCAAACAACACTAAACCCCTAACAAGAAACTAACCTAACCCTGTAACAACAAAGATCCCTAACCTCCTAACAACAAACAACCTTAACCCCCTAACAACAAACAACCCTAAACCCCTAACAACAAACAATCCTAACCCCCTAACAACCAACAACGCACACCCCCTAACCACAAACAACACTAACAACCTAACCACAAACAACACTAACCCCGTAAGAACAAACAACACTAACCCCCTAACCACAAACAACACTAACACCCTAACCACAAACAACACTAACCCCGTAAGAACAAACAACACTAACCCCCTAACAACAAACAACACTAACACCCTAACAAGAAACTAACCTAACCCCGTAACAACAAACAACCCTAACCTCCTAACAACAAACAACCTTAAACCCCTAACAACAAACAACCCTAAACCCCTAACAAGAAACAACACTAACACACTAACAACAAAAAACACTAAACCCCAACAAAAAACAACACTAAACCCCTAACAACAAACACTAAACCCCTAACAACAAACAACACTAAACCCCTAACAAGAAACTAACCTAACCCTGTAACAACAAACAAACCTAACCTCCTAACAACAAATAACCCTAACCCGCTAACAAACAACAACACTAACCCCCTAACCACAAACAACACTAACACCCTAACAAAAACTACTAAACCCCAACAAGAAACAACCCTAAACCCCTAACAACAAACACTAACCCCCTAACAGCAAACAACACTAAACCCCTAACAAGAAACTAACGTAACCCCCTAACAACCAACAACGCACACCCCCTAACCACAAACAACACTAACACCCTAACCACAAACAACACTAAGCCCGTAAGAACAAACTACACTAACCCCCTAACAACAAACAACACTAACACCCTAACAACAAAAACTACTAAACCCAACAAGAATCAACCCTAAACCCCTAACAACAAACACTAACCCCCTAACAACAAACAACACTAAACCCCTAACAAGCAACTTACCTAACCCCGTAACAACAAACAACCCTAACCTCCTAACAACAAACAACCTTAAACCCCTAACAACAAACAACCCTAAACCCCTAACAACAAACAACACTAACGCCCTAGAAACAAAAACCACTAAACCCCAACAAGAAACAACACTAAACCCCTAACAACAAACACTAAACCCCTAACAACAAACATCACTAAACCCCTAACAGGAAACTAACCTAACCCTGTAAAAACAAACAACCCTAACCTCCTAACAACAAACAACCCTAACCCCCTAACAAACAACAACACTAACCCCCTAACCACAAACAACACTAACACCCTAACAACAAAAAGTACTAAACCCCAACAAGAAACAACCCTAAACCCCTAACAACAAACACTAACCCCCTAACAACAAACAACACTAAACCCCTAACAAGAAACTAACCTAACCCCGTAACAACAAACAACCCTAACCTCCTAACAGCAAACAACCTTAAACCCCTAACAACAAACAACCCTAAACCCCTAACAACAAACAACCCTAACCTTCTAACAACAAACAACCCTAACCCCCTAACAAACAACAACACTCACCCCCTAACCACAAACAACACTAACACCCTAACAACAAAAACTACTAAAAAACAACAAGAAACAACCCTAAAGCCCTAAAAACAAACACTAACCCCCTAACAACAAACAACACTAAACCCCTAACAAGAAACTAACCTAACCCTGTAACAACAAACAACCCTAACCTCCTAACAACAAACAACCTTAACCCCCTAACAACAAACAACCCTAAACCCCTAACAAACAACAACACTAACCCCCTAACCACAAACAACACTAACACCCTAACAAAAACTACTAAACCCCAACAAGAAACAACACTAAACCCCTATCAACAAACACTAACCCCCTAACAGCAAACAACACTAAACCCCTAACAAGAAACTAACGTAACCCCCTAACAACCAACAACGCACACCCCCTAACCACAAACAACACTAACACCCTAACCACAAACAACACTAACCCCGTAAGAACAAACTACACTAACCCCCTAACAACAAACAACACTAACACCCTAACAACAAAAACTACTAAACTCAACAAGAAACAACCCTAAACCCCTAACAACAAACACTAACCCCCTAACAACAAACAACACTAAACCCCTAACAAGCAACTTACCTAACCCCGTAACAACAAACAACACTAACCTCCTAACAACAAACAACCTTAAACCCCTAACAACAAACAACCCTAAACCCCTAACAACAAACAACACTAACGCCCTAACAGCAAAAACCACTAAACCCCAACAAGAAACAACACTAAACACCTAACAACAAACACTAACCCCCTAAAAACAAACATCACTAAACCCCTAACAAGAAACTAACCTAACCCTGTAAAAACAAACAACCCTAACCTCCTAACAACAAACAACCCTAACCCCCTAACAAACAACAACACTAACCCACTAACCACAAACAACACTAACACCCTAACAACAAAAACTACTAAACCCCAACAAGAAACAACCCTAAACCCCTAACAACAAACACTAACCCCCTAACAACAAACAACACTAAACCCCTAACAAGAAACTAACCTAACCCCGTAACAACAAACAACCCTAACCTCCTAACAGCAAACAACCTTAAACCCCTAACAACAAACAACCCTAAACCCCTAACAACAAACAACACTAACACCCTAACAACAAAAACCACTAAACCCCAACAAGAAACAACCCTAAACCCCTAACAAAAAACACTAACGCCCTAACAACAAACAACACTAAACCCCTTAAAAGAAAATAACCTAACCCCGTAACAACAAACAACCCTAACCTCCTAACAACAAACAACCTTATACCCCTAACAACAAACAACCCTAAACCCCTAACAACAAAAAACACTAACACCCTAACAACAAAAAACACTAAACCCCAACAAGAAACAACACTAAACCCCTAACAACAAACACTAACCCCCTAACAACAAACAACACTAAACCCCTAACAACAAACAACACTAACACCCTAACAACAAAAACCACTAAACCCCAACAACAAACAACCCTAACCCCCTAACAAACAACAACACTAACCCCCTAACCAAAAACAACACTAACACCCTAACAAGAAAAACTACTAAACTCCAACAAGAAACAACCTTAAACCCCTAACAACAAACACTAACCCCCTAACAACAAACAACCCTAAACACCTAACAACAAACAACACTAACACCCTAACAATAAAAACCACTAAACCCCAACAAGAAACAACACTAAACCCGTAACAACAAACACTAACCCCCTAACAACAAACAACACTAAACCCCTAACAAGAAACTAACCTAACCCTGTAACAACAAACAGCCCTAACCTCCTAACAACAAACAACCTTAACCCCCTAACAACAAACAACCCTAAACCCCTAACAACAAACAATCCTAACCCCCTAACAACCAACAACTCTCACCCCCTAACCACAAACAACACTAACACCCTAACCACAAACAACACTAACCCCGTAAGAACAAACAACACTAACCCCCTAACCACAAACAACACTAACACCCTAACAACAAAAACTACTAAACCCCAACAAGAAACAACCCTAAACCCCTAACAACAAACACTAACCCTCTAACAGCAAACAACACTAAACCCCTAACAAGAAACTAACCTAACCCCGTAACAACAAACAACCCTAACCTCCTAACAACAAACAACCTTAAACCCCTAACAACAAACAACCCTAAACCCCTAACAACAAACAACACTAACACCCTAACAACAAAAACCACTAAACCCCAACAAGAAACAACTCTAAACCCCTAACAACAAACACTAACCCCCTAACAACAAACAACACTAAACCCCTAACAAGAAACTAACCTAACCCTGTAACAACAAACAACCTTAACCTCCTAACAAAAAACAACCTTATCCCCCTAACAAACAACAACACTAACACCCTAACCACAAACAACACTAACACCCTAACAACAAAAACTACTAAACCCCAACAAGAAACAGCCCTAAACCCCTATCAACAAACACTAACCCCCTAACAGCAAACAACACTAAACCCCTAACAAGAAACTAACCTAACCCTGTAACAACAAAGATCCCTAACCTCCTAACAACAAACAACCTTAACCCCCTAACAACAAACAACCCTAAACCCCTAACAACAAACAATCCTAACCCCCTAACAACCAACAACGCACACCCCCTAACCACAAACAACACTAACAACCTAACCACAAACAACACTAACCCCGTAAGAACAAACAACACTAACCCCCTAACCACAAACAACACTAACACCCTAACCACAAACAACACTAACCCCGTAAGAACAAACAACACTAACCCCCTAACAACAAACAACACTAACACCCTAACAAGAAACTAACCTAACCCCGTAACAACAAACAACCCTAACCTCCTAACAACAAACAACCTTAAACCCCTAACAACAAACAACCCTAAACCCCTAACAAGAAACAACACTAACACACTAACAACAAAAAACACTAAACCCCAACAAAAAACAACACTAAACCCCTAACAACAAACACTAAACCCCTAACAACAAACAACACTAAACCCCTAACAAGAAACTAACCTAACCCTGTAACAACAAACAAACCTAACCTCCTAACAACAAATAACCCTAACCCGCTAACAAACAACAACACTAACCCCCTAACCACAAACAACACTAACACCCTAACAAAAACTACTAAACCCCAACAAGAAACAACCCTAAACCCCTAACAACAAACACTAACCCCCTAACAGCAAACAACACTAAACCCCTAACAAGAAACTAACGTAACCCCCTAACAACCAACAACGCACACCCCCTAACCACAAACAACACTAACACCCTAACCACAAACAACACTAAGCCCGTAAGAACAAACTACACTAACCCCCTAACAACAAACAACACTAACACCCTAACAACAAAAACTACTAAACCCAACAAGAATCAACCCTAAACCCCTAACAACAAACACTAACCCCCTAACAACAAACAACACTAAACCCCTAACAAGCAACTTACCTAACCCCGTAACAACAAACAACCCTAACCTCCTAACAACAAACAACCTTAAACCCCTAACAACAAACAACCCTAAACCCCTAACAACAAACAACACTAACGCCCTAGAAACAAAAACCACTAAACCCCAACAAGAAACAACACTAAACCCCTAACAACAAACACTAAACCCCTAACAACAAACATCACTAAACCCCTAACAGGAAACTAACCTAACCCTGTAAAAACAAACAACCCTAACCTCCTAACAACAAACAACCCTAACCCCCTAACAAACAACAACACTAACCCCCTAACCACAAACAACACTAACACCCTAACAACAAAAAGTACTAAACCCCAACAAGAAACAACCCTAAACCCCTAACAACAAACACTAACCCCCTAACAACAAACAACACTAAACCCCTAACAAGAAACTAACCTAACCCCGTAACAACAAACAACCCTAACCTCCTAACAGCAAACAACCTTAAACCCCTAACAACAAACAACCCTAAACCCCTAACAACAAACAACATTAACACCCTAACAACAAAAACCACTAAACCCCAACAAGAAACAACCCTAAACCCCTAACAAAAAACACTAACCCCCTAACAACAAACAACACTAAACCCCTTACAAGAAAATAACCTAACCCTGTAACAACAAACAACCCTAACCTCCTAACAACAAACAACCTTATACCCCTAACAACAAACAACCCTAAACCCCTAACAACAAAAAACACTAACACCCTAACAACAAAAAACACTAAACCCCAACAAGAAACAACACTAAACCCCTAACAACAAACACTAACCCCCTAACAACAAACAACACTAAACCCCTAACAAGAAACTAACCTAAACCCGTAACAACAAACAACCCTAACCTCCTAACAACAAACAACCTTAAGCCCCTAACAACAAACAACCCTAAACCCCTAACAACAAACAATCCTAACCCCCTAACAAACAACAACACTAAGCCCCTAACCACAAAGAACACTAACACCCTAACAACAAAAACTACTAAACCGCAACAAGAAACAACCCTAAACCCCTAACAACAAACACTAACCCCTTAACAACAAACAACACTAAACCCCTAACAAGAAACTAACCTAACCCTGTAACAACAAACAACCCTAACCTCCTAACAACAAACAACCTTAACCTCCTAACAACAAACAACCCTAAACCCCTAACAACAAACAATCCTAACCCCCTAACAACCAATAACGCTCATCCTCTAACCACAAACAACACTAACACCCTAACCACAAACAACACAAACCCCGTAAGAACAAACAACACTAACCCCCTAACAAGAAACAACACTAACACCCTAACAACAAAAACTACTAAACCCCAACAAGAAAAAACCCTAAACCCCTAACAACAAACACTAACCCCCAACAACAAAAAACACTAAACCCCTAACAAGAAACTAACATAACTCCGTAACAACAAACAACCCTAACCTCCTAACAACAAACAACCCTAAACCCCTAACAACAAACAACCCTAAACTTCTAACAACAAACAACCCTAACCCCCAACAAACAACAACACTAACCCCCTAACCACAAACAACACTAACACCCTAACAACAAAAACTAGTAAAAAACAACAAGAAACAACCCTAAAGCCCTAAAAACAAACACTAACCCCCTAACAACAAACAACACTAAACCCCTAACAAGAAACTAACCTAACCCCGTAACAACAAACAACCCTAACCTCCTAACAACAAACAACCTTAAACTCCTAACAACAAAAAACCCTAAACCCCTAACAACAAACAACACTAACACCCTAACAACAAAAACCACTAAACCCCAACAACAAACAACCCTAACCCCCTAACAAACAACAACACTAACGCCCTAACCACAAACAACACTAACACCCTAACAAGAAAAACTACTAAACTCCAACAAGAAACAACCTTAAACCCCTAACAACAAACACTAACCCCCTAACAACAAACAACCCTAAACACCTAACAACAAACAACACTAACACCCTAACAATAAAAACTACTAAACCCCAACAAGAAACAACACTAAACCCGTAACAACAAACACTAACCCCCTAACAACAAATAACACTAAACCCCTAACAAGAAACTAACCTAACAATGTAACAACAAACAACCCTAACATCCTAACAACAAACATCCTTAACCCCCTAACAAAAAACAACCCTAAACCCCTAACAACAAACAATCCTAACCCCCTAACAACCAACAACGCACACCCCCTAACCACAAACAACACTAACACCCTAACCACAAACAACACTAACCCCGTAAGAACAAACTACACTAACGCCCTAACAACAAACAAAACTAACACCCTAACAACAAAAACTACTAAACCCCAACAAGAAACAACCCTAAACCCCTAACAACAAACACTAACCCCCAACAACAAACAACACTAAAGCCCTAACAAGAAACTAACCTAACCCCGTAACAACAAACAACCCTAACCTCCTATCAACAAACAACCTTAAACCCCTAACAACAAACAACCCTAAACCCCTAACAACAAACAACACTAACACCCTAACAACAAAAACCACTAAACCCCAACAAGAAACAACACCAAACCCCTAACAACAAACACTAACCCCCTAACAACAAACAACACTAAACCCCTAACAAGAAACTAACCTAACCCTGTAACAACAAACAACCCTAACCTCCTAACAAAAAACAACCTTAACCCCCTAACAAACAACAACACTAACCCCCTAACCACAAACAACACTAACACCCTAACAACAAAAACTACTAAACCCCAAGAAGAAACAACCCTAAAACCCTAACAACAAACACTAACCCCCTAACAACAAACAACACTAAACCCCTAACAAGAAACTAACCTAACCCTGTAACAACAAACAACCCTAACCCCCTAACAACACACAACCTTAAACCCCTAACAACAAACAACCCTAAACATCTAACAAGAAACAACACTAACACCCTAACAACAAAAACCACTAAACCCCAACAAGAAACAACACTAAACCCCTAACAACAAACACTAACCTCCTAACAACAAACAACACTAAACCCCTAACAAGAAACTAAACTAACTCTGTAACAACAACCAACCCTAACCTCCTAACAACAAACAACCTTAACCCCCTAACAACAAACAACCCTAAACCCCTAACAACAAACAATCCTAACCCCCTAACAACCAACAACGCACACCCCCTAACCACAAACAACACTAACACCCTAACCACAAACAACACTAACCCCGGAAGAACAAACAACACTAACCCCCTAACAACAAACAACACTAACACCCTAACAACAAAAACTACTAAACCCCAACAAGAAACATCCCTAAACCCCTAACAACAAACACTAACCCCCTAACAACAAACAACACTAAACCCCTAACAAGAAACTAACCTAACCCCTTAACAACAAACAACCCTAACCTCCTAACAACAAACAACCTTAAACCCCTAACAACAAACAACCCTAAACCCCTATCAACAAACAACACTAACACCCTAACAACAAAAACCACTAAACCCCAACAAGAAAGAACACTATACCCCTAACAACAAACACTAACCCCCTAACAACAAACAACACTAAACCCCTAACAAGAAACTAACCTAACCCTGTAACAACAATCAACCCTAACCTCCTAACAACAAACAACCTTAACCCCCTAACAACAAACAACCCTAAACCCCTAACAACAAACAATCCTAACCCCCTAACAACCAATAACGCTCATCCTCTAACCACAAACAACACTAACACCCTAACCACAAACAACACAAACCCCGTAAGAACAAACAACACTAACCCCCTAGCAACAAACAACACTAACACCCTAACAACAGAAACTACTAAACCCCAACAAGAAAAAACCCTAAACCCCTAACAACAAAAACTAAGGCCCTAACAACAAACAACACTAAACCCCTAACAAGAAACTAACATAACTCCGTAACAACAAACAACCCTAACCTCCTAACAACAAACAACCCTAAACCCCTAACAACAAACAACCCTAACCTTCTAACAACAAACAACCCTAACCCACTAACAAACAACAACACTAACCCCCTAACCACAAACAACACTAACACCCTAACAACAAAAACTACTAAAAAACAACAAGAAACAACCCTAAAACCCTAACAACAAACACTAACCCCCAACAACAAACAACACTAAACCGCTAACAAGAAACTAAACTATCCCCGTAACAGCAAACAACCCCAACCTCCTAACAACAAACAACCTTAAACCCCTAACAACAAAAAACCCTAAACCCCTAACAACAAACAACACTAACACCTAACAACAAAAACCACTAAACCCCAACAACAAACAACCCTAACCCCCTAACAAACAACAACATTAACCCCCTAACCACAAACAACACTAACACCCTAACAAGAAAAACTACTAAACTCCAACAAGAAACAACCTTAAACCCCTAACAACAAACACTAACCCCCTAACAACAAACAACCCTAAACACCTAACAACAAACAACACTAACACCCTAACAATAAAAACCACTAAACCCCAACAAGAAACAACACTAAACCCGTAACAACAAACACTAACCCCCTAACAACAAACAACACTAAACCCCTAACAAGAAACTAACCTAACAATGTAACAACAAACAACCCTAACATCCTAACAAGAAACATCCTTAACCGACTAACAACAAACAACCATAAAACCCTAACAACAAACAATCCTAACCCCCTAACAACCAAAAACGCACACCCCCTAACCACAAACAACTCTAACACCCTAACCACAAACAACACTAACCCCGTAAGAACAAACTACACTAACGCCCTAACAACAAACAAAACTAACACCCTAACAACAAAAACTACTAAACCCCAACAAGAAACAACCCTAAACCCCTAACAACAAACAACACTAAACCCCTAAGAAGAAACTAACCTAACCCCGTAACAACAAACAACCCTAACCTCCTAACAACAAACAACCTTAAACCCCTAACAACAAACAACCCTAAACCCCTAACAACAAACAACACTAACACCCTAACAACAAAAAACACTAAACCCCAACAAGAAACAACACTAAACCCCTAACAACAAACACTAACCCCCTAACAACAAACAACACTAAACCCCTAACAAGAAACTAACCTAACCCTGTAACAACAAACAACCCTAACCTCCTAACAAAAAACAACCTTAACCCCCTAACAAACAACAACACTAACCCCCTAACCACAAGCAACACTAACACCCTAACAACAAAAACTACTAAACCCCAACAAGAAACAGCCCTAAACCCCTAACAACAAACACTAACCCCCTAACAACAAAAAACACTAAACCCCTAACAAGAAACTAACCTAACCCCGTAACAACAAACAACCCTAACCTCCTAACAACAAACAACCTTAACCCCCTAACAACAAACAACACTAAACCCCTAACAACAAACCATCCTAACCCCCTAACAACCAACAACGCACACCCCCTAACCATAAACAACACTAACACCCTAACCACAAACAACACTAACCCCGTAAGAACAAACAACACTAACCCCCTAACA
This sequence comes from Loxodonta africana, assembly GCF_030014295.1. NCBI lineage: Eukaryota > Metazoa > Chordata > Mammalia > Proboscidea > Elephantidae > Loxodonta > Loxodonta africana. The sequence goes on along the minus strand of NW_026974831.1, from coordinate 1,033,270 downwards.
ACAAAAACTACTAAACACCAACAAGAAACAACCCTAAACCCCTAACAACAAACACTAACCCCCTAACAACAAACAACACTAAACCCCTAACAAGAAACTAACCTAACCCCGTAACAACAAACAACCCTAACCTCCTAACAACAAACAACCTTAAAAACCTAACAACAAACAACCCTAAACCCCTAACAACAAACAACACTAACACACTAACAACAAAAAACACTAAACCCCAACAAGAAACAACACTAAACCCCTAACAACAAACACTAACCCCCTAACAACAAACAACACTAAACCCCTAACAAGAAACTAACCTAACCCTGTAACAACAAACAACCCTAACCTCCTAACAACAAATAACCCTAACAACCTAACAAACAACAACACTAACCCCCTAACCACAAACAACACTAACACCCTAACAACAAAAACTACTAAACCCCAACAAGAAACAACCCTAAACCCCTAACAACAAACACTAACCAACTAACAGCAAACAACACTAAACCCCTAACAAGAAACTAACCTAACCCCCTAACAACCAACAACGCACACCCCCTAACCACAAACAACACTAACACCCTAACCACAAACAACACTAACCCCGTAAGAACAAACTACACTAACCCCCTAACAACAAACAACACTAACACCCTAACAAGAAAAACTACTAAACCCAACAAGAAACAACCCTAAACCCCTAAGAACAAACACTAACCCCCTAACAACAAACAACACTAAACCCCTAACAAGAAACTTACCTAACCCCGTAACAACAAACAACCCTAACCTCCTAACAACAAACAACCTTAAACCCCTAACAACAAACAACCCTAAACCCCTAACAACAAACAACACTAACACCCTAACAACAAAAACCACTAAACCCCAACAAGAAACAACACTAAACCCCTAACAACAAACACTAACCCCCTAACAACAAACAACACTAAACCCCTAACAAGAAACTAACCTAACCCTGTAAAAACAAACAACCCTAACCTCCTAACAACAAACAACACTATCCCCCTAACAAACAACAACACTAACCCCCTAACCACAAACAACACTAACACCCTAACAACAAAAACTACTAAACCCCAACAAGAAACAACCCTAAACCCCTAACAACAAACACTAACCCCCTAACAACAAACAACACTAAACCCCTAACAAGAAACTAACCTAACCCCGTAACAACAAACAACCCTAACCTCCTAACAGCAAACAACCTTAAACCCCTAACAACAAACAACCCTAAACCCCTAACAACAAACAACACTAACACCCTAACAACAAAAACCACTAAACCCCAACAAGAAACAACACTAAACCCCTAACAAAAAACACTAACCCCCTAAAAACAAACAACACTAAACCCCTAACAAGAAACTAACCTAACCCTGTAACAACAAACAGCCCTAACCTCCTAACAACAAACCACCTTAACCCCCTAACAACAAACAACCCTAAACCCCTAACAACAAACAATCCTAACCCCCTAACAACCAACAACGCTCATCCTCTAACCGCAAACAACACTAACACCCTAACCACAAACAACACAATCCCCGTAAGAACAAACAACACTAACCCCCTAACAACAAACAACACTAACACCCTAACAACAAAAACTACTAAACCCCAACAAGAAACAACCCTAAACCCCTAACAACAAACACTAACCCACTAACAACAAACAACACTAAACCTCTAACAAGAAACTAACATAACTCCGTAACAACAAACAACCCTAACCTCCTAACAACAAACAACCCTAAACCCCTAACAACAAACAACCCTAACCTTCTAAAAACAAACAACCCTAACCCCCTAACAAACAACAACACTAACCCCCTAACCACAAACAACACTAACACCCTAACAACAAAAACTACTAAACAACAACAAGAAACAACCCTAAACCCCTAACAACAAACACTAACCCCCTAACAACAAACAACACTAAACCCCTAACAAGAAACTAACCGAACCCCGTAACAACAAACAACCCTAACCTCCTAACAACAAACAACCTTAAACCCCTAACAACAAACAACCCTAAACCCCTATCAACAAACAACGCTAACACCCTAACAACAAAAACCACTAAACCCCAACAAGAAACAACACTAAACCCCTAACAACAAACACTAACCCCCTAACAACAAACAACACTAAACCCCTAACAAGAAACTAACCTAACCCTGTAACAACAATCAACCCTAACCTCCTAACAACAAACAACCTTAACCCCCTAACAACAAACAACACTAAACCCCTAACAACAAACAATCCTAACCCCCTAACAACCAATAACGCTCATCCTCTAACCACAAACAACACTAACACCCTAACCACAAACAACACAAACCCCGTAAGAACAAACAACACTAACCCCCTAACAACAAACAACACTAACACCCTAACAACAGAAACTACTAAACCCCAACAAGAAAAAACCCTAAACCCCTAACAACAAACACTAACCCCCTAACAACAAACAACACTAAACCCCTAACAAGAAACTAACATAACTCCGTAACAACAAACAACCCTAACCTCCTAACAACAAACAACCCTAAACCCCTAACAACAAACAACCCTAACCTTCTAACAACAAACAACCCTAACCCCCTAACAAACAACAACACTAACCCCCTAACCACAAACAACACTAACACCCTAACAACAAAAACTACTAAAAAACAACAAGAAACAACCCTAAAGCCCTAAAAACAAACACTAACCCCCAACAACAAACAACACTAAACCCCTAACAAGAAACTAACCTAACCCCGTAACAACAAACAACCCTAACCTCCTAACAACAAACAACCCTAAACCCCTAACAACAAAAAACCCTAAACCCCTAACAACAAACAACACTAACACCCTAACAACAAAAACCACTAAACCCCAACAACAAACAACCCTAACCCCCTAACAAACAACAACACTAACCCCCTAACCACAAACAACACTAACACCCTAACAAGAAAAACTACTAAACTCCAACAAGAAACAACCTTAAACCCCTAACAACAAACACTAACCCCCTAACAACAAACAACACTAAACCCCTAACAAGAAACTAACCTAACAATGTAACAACAAACAACCCTAACATCCTAACAACAAACATCCTTAACCGACTAACAACAAACAACCATAAACCCCTAACAACAAACAATCCTAACCCCCTAACAACCAACAACGCACACCCCCTAACCACAAACAACACTAACACCCTAACCACAAACAACACTAACCCCGTAAGAACAAACTACACTAACGCCCTAACAACAAACAAAACTAACACCCTAACAACAAAAACTACTAAACCCCAACAAGAAACAACCCTAAACCCCTAACAACAAACACTAACCCCCTAACAACAAACAACACTAAACCCCTAAGAAGAAACTAACCTAACCCCGTAACAACAAACAACCCTAACCTCCTAACAACAAACAACCTTAAACCCCTAACAACAAACAACCCTAAACCCCTAACAACAAACAACACTAACACCCTAACAACAAAAACCACTAAACCCCAACAAGAAACAACACTAAACCCCTAACAACAAACACTAACCCCCTAACAACAAACAACACTAAACCCCTAACAAGAAACTAACCTAACCCCGTAACAACAAACAACCCTAACCTCCTAACAACAAACAACCTTAAACCCCTAACAACAAACAACCCTAAACCCCTAACAACAAACAACACTAACACACTAACAACAAAAAACACTAAACCCCAACAAGAAACAACACTAAACCCCTAACAACAAACACTAACCCCCTAACAACAAACAACACTAAACTCCTAACAAGAAACTAACCTAACCCTGTAACAACAAACAACCCTAACCTCCTAACAACAAATAACCCTAACCCCGTAACAAACAACAACACTACCCCCTAACCACAAACAACACTAACACCCGAACAACAAAAACTACTAAACCCCAACAAGAAACAACCCTAAACCCCTAACAACAAACACTAACCCCCTAACAGCAAACAACACTAAACCCCTAACAAGAAACTAACCTAACCCCCTAACAACCAACAACGCACACCCCCTAACCACAAACAACACTAACACCCTAACCACAAACAACACTAACCCCGTAAGAACAAACTACACTAACCCCCTAACAACAAACAACACTAACACCCTAACAACAAAAACTACTAAACCCAACAAGAAACAACCCTAAACCCCTAACAACAAACACTAACCCCCTAACAACAAACAACACTAAACCCCTAACAAGAAACTTACCTAACCCCGTAACAACAAACAACCCTAACCTCCTAACAACAAACAACCTTAAACCCCTAACAACAAACAACCCTAAACCCCTAACAACAAACAACACTAACACCCTAAGAACAAAAACCACTAAACCCCAACAAGAAACAACACTAAACCCCTAACAACAAACACTAACCCCCTAACAACAAACAACACTAAACCCCTAACAAGAAACTAACCTAACCCTGTAAAAACAAACAACCCTAACCTCCTAACAACAAACAACACTAACCCCCTAACAAACAACAACACTAACCCCCTAACCACAAACAACACTAACACCCTAACAACAAAAACTACTAAACCCCAACAAGAAACAACCATAAACCCCTAACAACAAACACTAACCCCCTAACAACAAACAACACTAAACCCCTAACAAGAAACTAACCTAACCCCGTAACAACAAACAACCCTAACCTCCTAACAGCAAACAACCTTAAACCCCTAACAACAAACAACCCTAAACCCCTAACAACAAACAACACTAACACCCTAACAACAAAAACCACTAAACCCCAACAAGAAACAACACTAAACCCCTAACAACAAACACTAACCCCCTAAAAACAAACAACACTAAACCCCTAACAAGAAACTAACCTAACCCTGTAACAACAAACAGCCCTAACCTCCTAACAACAAACCACCTTAACCCCCTAACAACAAACAACCCTAAACCCCTAACAACAAACAATCCTAACCCTCTAACAACCAACAACGCACACCCCCTAACCACAAACAGCACTAACACCCTAACCACAAACAACACAAACCCCGTAAGAACAAACAACACTAACCCCCTAACAACAAACAACACTAACACCCTAACAACAAAAACTACTAAACCCCAACAAGAAACAACACTAAACTCCTAACAACAAACACTAACCCCCTAACAACAAACAACACTAAACCCCTAACAAGAAACTAACCTAACCCCGTAACAACAAACAACCCTAACCTCCTAACAACAAACAACCTTAACCCCCTAACAACAAACAACCCTAAACCCCTAACAACAAACAATCCTAACCCCCTAACAACCAATAACGCTCATCCTCTAACCACAAACAACACTAACACCCTAACCACAAACAACACAAACCCCGTAAGAACAAACAACACTAACCCCCTAACAACAAACAACACTAACACCCTAACAACAAAAACTACTAAACCCCAACAAGAAAAAACCCTAAACCCCTAACAACAAACACTAACCCCCTAACAACAAACAACACTAAACCCCTAACAAGAAACTAACATAACTCCGTAACAACAAACAACCCTAACCTCCTAACAACAAACAACCCTAAACCCCTAACAACAAACAACCCTAAACTTCTAACAACAAACAACCCTAACCCCCTAACAAACAACAACACTAACCCCCTAACCACAAACAACACTAACACCCTAACAACAAAAACTACTAAAAAACAACAAGAAACAACCCTAAAGCCCTAAAAACAAACACTAACCCCCTAACAACAAACAACACTAAACCCCTAACAAGGAACTAACCTAACCCCGTAACAACAAACAACCCTAACCTCCTAACAACAAACAACCTTAAACCCCTAACAACAAAAAACCCTAAACCCCTAACAACAAACAACACTAACACCCTAACAACAAAAACCACTAAACCCCAACAACAAACAACCCTAACCCCCTAACAAACAACAACACTAACCCCCTAACCACAAACAACACTAACACCCTAACAAGAAAAACTACTAAACTCCAACAAGAAACAACCTTAAACCCCTAACAACAAACACTAACCCCCTAACAACAAACAACCCTAAACACCTAACAACAAACAACACTAACACCCTAACAATAAAAACTACTAAACCCCAACAAGAAACAACACTAAACCCGTAACAACAAACACTAACCCCCTAACAACAAACAACACTAAACCCCTAACAAGAAACTAACCTAACAATGTAACAACAAACAACCCTAACATCCTAACAACAAACATCCTTAACCCCGTAACAACAAACAACCCTAAACCCCTAACAACAAACAATCCTAACCCCCTAACAACCAACAACGCACACCCCCTAACCACAAACAACACTAACACCCTAACCACAAACAACACTAACCCCGTAAGAACAAACTACACTAACGCCCTAACAACGAACAAAACTAACACCCTAACAACAAAAACTACTAAACCCCAACAAGAAACAACCCTAAACCCGTAACAACAAACACTAACCCCCTAACAACAAACAACACTAAACCCCTAACAAGAAACTAACCTAACCCCGTAACAACAAACACCCCTAACCTCCTATCAACAAACAACCTTAAACCCCTAACAACAAACAACCCTAAACCCCTAACAACAAACAACACTAACACCCTAACAACAAAAACCACTAAACCCCAACAAGAAACAACACTAAACCCCTAACAACAAACACTAACCCCCTAACAACAAACAACACTAAACCCCTAACAAGAAACTAACCTAACCCTGTAACAACAAACAACCCTAACCTCCTAACAAAAAACAACCTTAACCCCCTAACAAACAACAACACTAACCCCCTAACCACAAACAACACTAACACCCTAACAACAAAAACTACTAAACCCCAACAAGAAACAACCCTAAAACCCTAACAACAAACACTAACCCCCTAACAACAAACAACACTAAACCCCTAACAAGAAACGAACCTAACCCCGTAACAACAAACAACCCTAACCCCCTAACAACAAACAACCTTAAACCCCTAACAACAAACAACCCTAAACATCTAACAAGAAACAACACTAACACCCTAACAACAAAAACCACTAAACCCCAACAAGAAGCAACACTAAACCCCTAACAACAAACACTAACCTCCTAAAAACAAACAACACTAAACCCCTAACAAGAAACTAACCTAACTCTGTAACAACAACCAACCCTAACCTCCTAACAACAAACAACCTTAACCCCCTAACAACAAACAACCCTAAACCCCTAACAACAAACAATCCTAACCCCCTAACAACCAACAACGCACACCCCCTAACCACAAACAACACTAACACCCTAACCACAAACAACACTAACCCCGGAAGAACAAACAACACTAACCCCCTAACAACAAACAACACTAACACCCTAACAACAAAAACTACTAAACCCCAACAAGAAACATCCCTAAACCCCTAACAACAAACACTAACCCCCTAACAACAAACAACACTAAACCCCTAACAAGAAACTAACCTAACCCCGTAACAACAAACAACCCTAACCTCCTAACAACAAACAACCTTAAACCCCTAACAACAAACAACCCTAAACCCCTATCAACAAACAACACTAACACCCTAACAACAAAAACCACTAAACCCCAACAAGAAACAACACTAAACCCCTAACAACAAACACTAACCCCCTAACAACAAACAACACTAAACCCCTAACAAGAAACTAACCTAACCCTGTAACAACAATCAACCCTAACCTCCTAACAACAAACAACCTTAACCCCCTAACAACAAACAACCCTAAACCCCTAACAACAAACAATCCTAACCCCCTAACAACCAATAACGCTCATCCTCTAACCACAAACAACACTAACACCCTAACCACAAACAACACAAACCCCGTAAGAACAAACAACACTAACCCCCTAACAACAAACAACACTAACACCCTAACAACAGAAACTACTAAACCCCAACAAGAAAAAACCCTAAACCCCTAACAACAAACACTAACCCCCTAACAACAAACAACACTAAACCCCTAACAAGAAACTAACATAACTCCGTAACAACAAACAACCCTAACCTCCTAACAACAAACAACCCTAAACCCCTAACAACAAACAACCCTAACCTTCTAACAACAAACAACCCTAACCCCCTAACAAACAACAACACTAACCCCCTAACCACAAACAACACTAACACCCTAACAACAAAAACTACTAAAAAACAACAAGAAACAACCCTAAAGCCCTAACAACAAACACTAACCCCCAACAACAAACAACACTAAACCCCTAACAAGAAACTAACCTAACCCCGTAACAACAAACAACCCTAACCTCCTAACAACAAACAACCTTAAACCCCTAACAACAAAAAACCCTAAACCCCTAACAACAAACAACACTAACACCCTAACAACAAAAACCACTAAACCCCAACAACAAACAACCCTAACCCCCTAACAAACAACAACACTAACCCCCTAACCACAAACAACACTAACACCCTAACAAGAAAAACTACTAAACTCCAACAAGAAACAACCTTAAACCCCTAACAACAAACACGAACCCCCTAACAACAAACAACCCTAAACACCTAACAACAAACAACACTAACACCCTAACAATAAAAACCACTAAACCCCAACAAGAAACAACACTAAACCCGTAACAACAAACACTAACCCCCTAACAAGAAACAACACTAAACCCCTAACAAGAAACTAACCTAACAATGTAACAACAAACAAATCTAACATCCTAACAACAAACATCCTTAACCGACTAACAACAAACAACCATAAACCCCTAACAACAACCAATCCTAACCCCCTAACAACCAACAACGCACACCCCCTAACCACAAACAACACTAACACCCTAACCACAAACAACACTAACCCCGTAAGAACAAACTGCACTAACGCCCTAACAACAAACAAAACTAACACCCTAACAACAAAAACTACTAAACCCCAACAAGAAACAACCCTAAACCCCTAACAACAAACACTAACCCCCTAACAACAAACAACACTAAACCCCTAAGAGGAAACTAACCTAACCCCGTAACAACAAACAACCCTAACCTCCTAACAACAAACAACCTTAAACCCCTAACAACAAACAACCCTAAACCCCTAACAACAAACAACACTAACACCCTAACAACAAAAACCACTAAACCCCAACAAGAAACAACACTAAACCCCTAACAACAAACACTAACCCCCTAACAACAAACAACACTAAACACCTAACAAGAAACTAACTAACCCTGTAACAACAAACAACCCTAACCTCCTAACAACAAACAACCTTAAACCCCTAACAACAAACAACCCTAAACCCCTAACAACAAACAACACTAACACACTAACAACAAAAACCACTAAACCCCAACAAGAAACAACACTAAACCCCTAACAACAAACACTAACCCCCTAACAACAAACAACACTAAACCCCTAACAAGAAACTAACCTAACCCTGTAACAACAAACAACCCTAACCTCCTAACAACAAATAACCCTAACCCCGTAACAAACAACAACACTACCCCCTAACCACAAACAACACTAACACCCGAACAACAAAAACTACTAAACCCCAACAAGAAACAACCCTAAACCCCTAACAACAAACACTAACCCCCTAACAGCAAACAACACTAAACCCCTAACAAGAAACTAACCTAACCCCCTAACAACCAACAACGCACACCCCCTAACCACAAACAACACTAACACCCTAACCACAAACAACACTAACCCCGTAAGAACAAACTACACTAACCCCCTAACAACAAACAACACTAACACCCTAACAACAAAAACTACTAAACCCAACAAGAAACAACCCTAAACCCCTAACAACAAACACTAACCCCCTAACAACAAACAACACTAAACCCCTAACAAGAAACTTACCTAACCCCGTAACAACAAACAACCCTAACCTCCTAACAACAAACAACCTTAAACCCCTAACAACAAATAACCCTAAACCCCTAACAACAAACAACACTAACACCCTAAGAACAAAAGCCACTAAACCCCAACAAGAAACAACACTAAACCCCTAACAACAAACACTAACCCCCTAACAACAAACAACACTAAACCCCTAACAAGAAACTAACCTAACCCTGTAAAAACAAACAACCCTAACCTCCTAACAACAAACAACACTAACCCCCTAACAAACAACAACACTAACCCCCTAACCACAAACAACACTAACACCCTAACAACAAAAACTACTAAACCCCAACAAGAAACAACCCTAAACCCCTAACAACAAACACTAACCCCCTAACAACAAACAACACTAAACCCCTAACAAGAAACTAACCTAACCCCGTAACAACAAACAAACCTAACCTCCTAACAACAAACAACCTTAAACCCCTAACAACAAACAACCCTAAACCCCTAACAACAAACAACACTAACACCCTAACAACAAAAACCACTAAACCCCAACAAGAAACAACACTAAACCCCTAACAACAAACACTAACCCCCTAAAAACAAACAACACTAAACCCCTAACGAGAAACTAACCTAACCCTGTAACAACAAACAGCCCTAACCTCCTAACAACAAACCACCTTAACCCCCTAACAACAAACAACCCTAAACCCCTAACAACAAACAATCCTAACCCTCTAACAACCAACAACGCACACCCCCTAACCATAAACAACACTAACACCCTAACCACAAAAAACACTAACCCCGTAAGAAAAAACAACACTAACCCCCTAACAACAAAAACTACTAAACACCAACAAGAAACAACCCTAAACCCCTAACAACAAACACTAACCCCCTAACAACAAACAACACTAACACCCTAACAACAAAAACTACTAAACCCCAAGAAGAAACAACCCTAAACTCCTAACAACAAACACTAACCCCCTAACAACAAACAACACTAAACCCCTAACAAGAAACTAACCTAACCCCGTAACAACAAACAACCCTAACCTCCTAAAAACAAACAACCTTAAACCCCTAACAACAAACAACCCTAAATCCCTATCAACAAACAACACTAACACCCTAACAACAAAAACCACTGAACCCCAACAAGAAACAACACTAAACCCCTAACAACAAAAACTAACCCCCTAACAACAAACAACACTAAACCCCTAACAAGAAACTAACATAACTCCGTAACAACAAACAACCCTAACCTCCTAACAACAAACAACCCTAAACCCCTAACAACAAACAACCCTAACCTTCTAAAAACAAACAACCCTAACCCCCTAACAAACAACAACACTAACCCCCTAACCACAAACAACACTAACACCCTAACAACAAAAACTACTAAACAACAACAAGAAACAACCCTAAACCCCTAACAACAAACACTAACCCCCTAACAACAAACAACACTAAACCCCTAACAAGAAACTAACCTAACCCCATAACAACAAACAACCCTAACCTCCTAACAACAAACAACCTTAAACCCCTAACAACAAAAAACCCTAAACCCCTAACAACAAACAACACTAACACCCTAACAACAAAAACCACTAAACCCCAACAAGAAACAACACTAAACCCCTAACAACAAACACTAACCCCCTAACAACAAACAACACTAAACCCCTAACAAGAAACTAACCTAACCCTGTAAAAACAAACAACCCTAACCTCCTAACAACAAACAACACTATCCCCCTAACAAACAACAACACTAACCCCCTAACCACAAACAACACTAACACCCTAACAACAAAAACTACTAAACCCCAACAAGAAACAACCCTAAACCCCTAACAACAAACACTAACCCCCTAACAACAAACAACACTAAACCCCTAACAAGAAACTAACCTAACCCCGTAACAACAAACAACCCTAACCTCCTAACAGCAAACAACCTTAAACCCCTAACAACAAACAACCCTAAACCCCTAACAACAAACAACACTAACACCCTAACAACAAAAACCACTAAACCCCAACAAGAAACAACACTAAACCCCTAACAAAAAACACTAACCCCCTAAAAACAAACAACACTAAACCCCTAACAAGAAACTAACCTAACCCTGTAACAACAAACAGCCCTAACCTCCTAACAACAAACCACCTTAACCCCCTAACAACAAACAACCCTAAACCCCTAACAACAAACAATCCTAACCCCCTAACAACCAACAACGCTCATCCTCTAACCGCAAACAACACTAACACCCTAACCACAAACAACACAATCCCCGTAAGAACAAACAACACTAACCCCCTAACAACAAACAACACTAACACCCTAACAACAAAAACTACTAAACCCCAACAAGAAACAACCCTAAACCCCTAACAACAAACACTAACCCACTAACAACAAACAACACTAAACCTCTAACAAGAAACTAACATAACTCCGTAACAACAAACAACCCTAACCTCCTAACAACAAACAACCCTAAACCCCTAACAACAAACAACCCTAACCTTCTAAAAACAAACAACCCTAACCCCCTAACAAACAACAACACTAACCCCCTAACCACAAACAACACTAACACCCTAACAACAAAAACTACTAAACAACAACAAGAAACAACCCTAAACCCCTAACAACAAACACTAACCCCCTAACAACAAACAACACTAAACCCCTAACAAGAAACTAACCGAACCCCGTAACAACAAACAACCCTAACCTCCTAACAACAAACAACCTTAAACCCCTAACAACAAACAACCCTAAACCCCTATCAACAAACAACGCTAACACCCTAACAACAAAAACCACTAAACCCCAACAAGAAACAACACTAAACCCCTAACAACAAACACTAACCCCCTAACAACAAACAACACTAAACCCCTAACAAGAAACTAACCTAACCCTGTAACAACAATCAACCCTAACCTCCTAACAACAAACAACCTTAACCCCCTAACAACAAACAACACTAAACCCCTAACAACAAACAATCCTAACCCCCTAACAACCAATAACGCTCATCCTCTAACCACAAACAACACTAACACCCTAACCACAAACAACACAAACCCCGTAAGAACAAACAACACTAACCCCCTAACAACAAACAACACTAACACCCTAACAACAGAAACTACTAAACCCCAACAAGAAAAAACCCTAAACCCCTAACAACAAACACTAACCCCCTAACAACAAACAACACTAAACCCCTAACAAGAAACTAACATAACTCCGTAACAACAAACAACCCTAACCTCCTAACAACAAACAACCCTAAACCCCTAACAACAAACAACCCTAACCTTCTAACAACAAACAACCCTAACCCCCTAACAAACAACAACACTAACCCCCTAACCACAAACAACACTAACACCCTAACAACAAAAACTACTAAAAAACAACAAGAAACAACCCTAAAGCCCTAAAAACAAACACTAACCCCCAACAACAAACAACACTAAACCCCTAACAAGAAACTAACCTAACCCCGTAACAACAAACAACCCTAACCTCCTAACAACAAACAACCCTAAACCCCTAACAACAAAAAACCCTAAACCCCTAACAACAAACAACACTAACACCCTAACAACAAAAACCACTAAACCCCAACAACAAACAACCCTAACCCCCTAACAAACAACAACACTAACCCCCTAACCACAAACAACACTAACACCCTAACAAGAAAAACTACTAAACTCCAACAAGAAACAACCTTAAACCCCTAACAACAAACACTAACCCCCTAACAACAAACAACACTAAACCCCTAACAAGAAACTAACCTAACAATGTAACAACAAACAACCCTAACATCCTAACAACAAACATCCTTAACCGACTAACAACAAACAACCATAAACCCCTAACAACAAACAATCCTAACCCCCTAACAACCAACAACGCACACCCCCTAACCACAAACAACACTAACACCCTAACCACAAACAACACTAACCCCGTAAGAACAAACTACACTAACGCCCTAACAACAAACAAAACTAACACCCTAACAACAAAAACTACTAAACCCCAACAAGAAACAACCCTAAACCCCTAACAACAAACACTAACCCCCTAACAACAAACAACACTAAACCCCTAAGAAGAAACTAACCTAACCCCGTAACAACAAACAACCCTAACCTCCTAACAACAAACAACCTTAAACCCCTAACAACAAACAACCCTAAACCCCTAACAACAAACAACACTAACACCCTAACAACAAAAACCACTAAACCCCAACAAGAAACAACACTAAACCCCTAACAACAAACACTAACCCCCTAACAACAAACAACACTAAACCCCTAACAAGAAACTAACCTAACCCCGTAACAACAAACAACCCTAACCTCCTAACAACAAACAACCTTAAACCCCTAACAACAAACAACCCTAAACCCCTAACAACAAACAACACTAACACACTAACAACAAAAAACACTAAACCCCAACAAGAAACAACACTAAACCCCTAACAACAAACACTAACCCCCTAACAACAAACAACACTAAACTCCTAACAAGAAACTAACCTAACCCTGTAACAACAAACAACCCTAACCTCCTAACAACAAATAACCCTAACCCCGTAACAAACAACAACACTACCCCCTAACCACAAACAACACTAACACCCGAACAACAAAAACTACTAAACCCCAACAAGAAACAACCCTAAACCCCTAACAACAAACACTAACCCCCTAACAGCAAACAACACTAAACCCCTAACAAGAAACTAACCTAACCCCCTAACAACCAACAACGCACACCCCCTAACCACAAACAACACTAACACCCTAACCACAAACAACACTAACCCCGTAAGAACAAACTACACTAACCCCCTAACAACAAACAACACTAACACCCTAACAACAAAAACTACTAAACCCAACAAGAAACAACCCTAAACCCCTAACAACAAACACTAACCCCCTAACAACAAACAACACTAAACCCCTAACAAGAAACTTACCTAACCCCGTAACAACAAACAACCCTAACCTCCTAACAACAAACAACCTTAAACCCCTAACAACAAACAACCCTAAACCCCTAACAACAAACAACACTAACACCCTAAGAACAAAAACCACTAAACCCCAACAAGAAACAACACTAAACCCCTAACAACAAACACTAACCCCCTAACAACAAACAACACTAAACCCCTAACAAGAAACTAACCTAACCCTGTAAAAACAAACAACCCTAACCTCCTAACAACAAACAACACTAACCCCCTAACAAACAACAACACTAACCCCCTAACCACAAACAACACTAACACCCTAACAACAAAAACTACTAAACCCCAACAAGAAACAACCATAAACCCCTAACAACAAACACTAACCCCCTAACAACAAACAACACTAAACCCCTAACAAGAAACTAACCTAACCCCGTAACAACAAACAACCGTAACCTCCTAACAGCAAACAACCTTAAACCCCTAACAACAAACAACCCTAAACCCCTAACAACAAACAACACTAACACCCTAACAACAAAAACCACTAAACCCCAACAAGAAACAACACTAAACCCCTAACAACAAACACTAACCCCCTAAAAACAAACAACACTAAACCCCTAACAAGAAACTAACCTAACCCTGTAACAACAAACAGCCCTAACCTCCTAACAACAAACCACCTTAACCCCCTAACAACAAACAACCCTAAACCCCTAACAACAAACAATCCTAACCCTCTAACAACCAACAACGCACACCCCCTAACCACAAACAGCACTAACACCCTAACCACAAACAACACAAACCCCGTAAGAACAAACAACACTAACCCCCTAACAACAAACAACACTAACACCCTAACAACAAAAACTACTAAACCCCAACAAGAAACAACACTAAACTCCTAACAACAAACACTAACCCCCTAACAACAAACAACACTAAACCCCTAACAAGAAACTAACCTAACCCCGTAACAACAAACAACCCTAACCTCCTAACAACAAACAACCTTAACCCCCTAACAACAAACAACCCTAAACCCCTAACAACAAACAATCCTAACCCCCTAACAACCAATAACGCTCATCCTCTAACCACAAACAACACTAACACCCTAACCACAAACAACACAAACCCCGTAAGAACAAACAACACTAACCCCCTAACGACAAACAACACTAACACCCTAACAACAAAAACTACTAAACCCCAACAAGAAAAAACCCTAAACCCCTAACAACAAACACTAACCCCCTAACAACAAACAACACTAAACCCCTAACAAGAAACTAACATAACTCCGTAACAACAAACAACCCTAACCTCCTAACAACAAACAACCCTAAACCCCTAACAACAAACAACCCTAAACTTCTAACAACAAACAACCCTAACCCCCTAACAAACAACAACACTAACCCCCTAACCACAAACAACACTAACACCCTAACAACAAAAACTACTAAAAAACAACAAGAAACAACCCTAAAGCCCTAAAAACAAACACTAACCCCCTAACAACAAACAACACTAAACCCCTAACAAGGAACTAACCTAACCCCGTAACAACAAACAACCCTAACCTCCTAACAACAAACAACCTTAAACCCCTAACAACAAAAAACCCTAAACCCCTAACAACAAACAACACTAACACCCTAACAACAAAAACCACTAAACCCCAACAACAAACAACCCTAACCCCCTAACAAACAACAACACTAACCCCCTAACCACAAACAACACTAACACCCTAACAAGAAAAACTACTAAACTCCAACAAGAAACAACCTTAAACCCCTAACAACAAACACTAACCCCCTAACAACAAACAACCCTAAACACCTAACAACAAACAACACTAACACCCTAACAATAAAAACTACTAAACCCCAACAAGAAACAACACTAAACCCGTAACAACAAACACTAACCCCCTAACAACAAACAACACTAAACCCCTAACAAGAAACTAACCTAACAATGTAACAACAAACAACCCTAACATCCTAACAACAAACATCCTTAACCCCGTAACAACAAACAACCCTAAACCCCTAACAACAAACAATCCTAACCCCCTAACAACCAACAACGCACACCCCCTAACCACAAACAACACTAACACCCTAACCACAAACAACACTAACCCCGTAAGAACAAACTACACTAACGCCCTAACAACGAACAAAACTAACACCCTAACAACAAAAACTACTAAACCCCAACAAGAAACAACCCTAAACCCGTAACAACAAACACTAACCCCCTAACAACAAACAACACTAAACCCCTAACAAGAAACTAACCTAACCCCGTAACAACAAACACCCCTAACCTCCTATCAACAAACAACCTTAAACCCCTAACAACAAACAACCCTAAACCCCTAACAACAAACAACACTAACACCCTAACAACAAAAACCACTAAACCCCAACAAGAAACAACACTAAACCCCTAACAACAAACACTAACCCCCTAACAACAAACAACACTAAACCCCTAACAAGAAACTAACCTAACCCTGTAACAACAAACAACCCTAACCTCCTAACAAAAAACAACCTTAACCCCCTAACAAACAACAACACTAACCCCCTAACCACAAACAACACTAACACCCTAACAACAAAAACTACTAAACCCCAACAAGAAACAACCCTAAAACCCTAACAACAAACACTAACCCCCTAACAACAAACAACACTAAACCCCTAACAAGAAACGAACCTAACCCCGTAACAACAAACAACCCTAACCCCCTAACAACAAACAACCTTAAACCCCTAACAACAAACAACCCTAAACATCTAACAAGAAACAACACTAACACCCTAACAACAAAAACCACTAAACCCCAACAAGAAGCAACACTAAACCCCTAACAACAAACACTAACCTCCTAAAAACAAACAACACTAAACCCCTAACAAGAAACTAACCTAACTCTGTAACAACAACCAACCCTAACCTCCTAACAACAAACAACCTTAACCCCCTAACAACAAACAACCCTAAACCCCTAACAACAAACAATCCTAACCCCCTAACAACCAACAACGCACACCCCCTAACCACAAACAACACTAACACCCTAACCACAAACAACACTAACCCCGGAAGAACAAACAACACTAACCCCCTAACAACAAACAACACTAACACCCTAACAACAAAAACTACTAAACCCCAACAAGAAACATCCCTAAACCCCTAACAACAAACACTAACCCCCTAACAACAAACAACACTAAACCCCTAACAAGAAACTAACCTAACCCCGTAACAACAAACAACCCTAACCTCCTAACAACAAACAACCTTAAACCCCTAACAACAAACAACCCTAAACCCCTATCAACAAACAACACTAACACCCTAACAACAAAAACCACTAAACCCCAACAAGAAACAACACTAAACCCCTAACAACAAACACTAACCCCCTAACAACAAACAACACTAAACCCCTAACAAGAAACTAACCTAACCCTGTAACAACAATCAACCCTAACCTCCTAACAACAAACAACCTTAACCCCCTAACAACAAACAACCCTAAACCCCTAACAACAAACAATCCTAACCCCCTAACAACCAATAACGCTCATCCTCTAACCACAAACAACACTAACACCCTAACCACAAACAACACAAACCCCGTAAGAACAAACAACACTAACCCCCTAACAACAAACAACACTAACACCCTAACAACAGAAACTACTAAACCCCAACAAGAAAAAACCCTAAACCCCTAACAACAAACACTAACCCCCTAACAACAAACAACACTAAACCCCTAACAAGAAACTAACATAACTCCGTAACAACAAACAACCCTAACCTCCTAAAAACAAACAACCCTAAACCCCTAACAACAAACAACCCTAACCTTCTAACAACAAACAACCCTAACCCCCTAACAAACAACAACACTAACCCCCTAACCACAAACAACACTAACACCCTAACAACAAAAACTACTAAAAAACAACAAGAAACAACCCTAAAGCCCTAACAACAAACACTAACCCCCAACAACAAACAACACTAAACCCCTAACAAGAAACTAACCTAACCCCGTAACAACAAACAACCCTAACCTCCTAACAACAA
Source organism: Loxodonta africana (assembly GCF_030014295.1). Taxonomy (NCBI): domain Eukaryota; kingdom Metazoa; phylum Chordata; class Mammalia; order Proboscidea; family Elephantidae; genus Loxodonta; species Loxodonta africana. Next base: position 1,014,083 of record NW_026974831.1, on the reverse strand, counting down.
ACAACCTTAAACCCCTAACAACAAAAAACCCTAAACCCCTAACAACAAACAACACTAACACCCTAACAACAAAAACCACTAAACCCCAACAACAAACAACCCTAACCCCCTAACAAACAACAACACTAACCCCCTAACCACAAACAACACTAACACCCTAACAAGAAAAACTACTAAACTCCAACAAGAAACAACCTTAAACCCCTAACAACAAACACGAACCCCCTAACAACAAACAACCCTAAACACCTAACAACAAACAACACTAACACCCTAACAATAAAAACCACTAAACCCCAACAAGAAACAACACTAAACCCGTAACAACAAACACTAACCCCCTAACAAGAAACAACACTAAACCCCTAACAAGAAACTAACCTAACAATGTAACAACAAACAAATCTAACATCCTAACAACAAACATCCTTAACCGACTAACAACAAACAACCATAAACCCCTAACAACAAACAATCCTAACCCCCTAACAACCAACAACGCACACCCCCTAACCACAAACAACACTAACACCCTAACCACAAACAACACTAACCCCGTAAGAACAAACTGCACTAACGCCCTAACAACAAACAAAACTAACACCCTAACAACAAAAACTACTAAACCCCAACAAGAAACAACCCTAAACCCCTAACAACAAACACTAACCCCCTAACAACAAACAACACTAAACCCCTAAGAGGAAACTAACCTAACCCCGTAACAACAAACAACCCTAACCTCCTAACAACAAACAACCTTAAACCCCTAACAACAAACAACCCTAAACCCCTAACAACAAACAACACTAACACCCTAACAACAAAAACCACTAAACCCCAACAAGAAACAACACTAAACCCCTAACAACAAACACTAACCCCCTAACAACAAACAACACTAAACACCTAACAAGAAACTAACTAACCCTGTAACAACAAACAACCCTAACCTCCTAACAACAAACAACCTTAAACCCCTAACAACAAACAACCCTAAACCCCTAACAACAAACAACACTAACACACTAACAACAAAAACCACTAAACCCCAACAAGAAACAACACTAAACCCCTAACAACAAACACTAACCCCCTAACAACAAACAACACTAAACCCCTAACAAGAAACTAACCTAACCCTGTAACAACAAACAACCCTAACCTCCTAACAACAAATAACCCTAACCCCGTAACAAACAACAACACTACCCCCTAACCACAAACAACACTAACACCCGAACAACAAAAACTACTAAACCCCAACAAGAAACAACCCTAAACCCCTAACAACAAACACTAACCCCCTAACAGCAAACAACACTAAACCCCTAACAAGAAACTAACCTAACCCCCTAACAACCAACAACGCACACCCCCTAACCACAAACAACACTAACACCCTAACCACAAACAACACTAACCCCGTAAGAACAAACTACACTAACCCCCTAACAACAAACAACACTAACACCCTAACAACAAAAACTACTAAACCCAACAAGAAACAACCCTAAACCCCTAACAACAAACACTAACCCCCTAACAACAAACAACACTAAACCCCTAACAAGAAACTTACCTAACCCCGTAACAACAAACAACCCTAACCTCCTAACAACAAACAACCTTAAACCCCTAACAACAAATAACCCTAAACCCCTAACAACAAACAACACTAACACCCTAAGAACAAAAGCCACTAAACCCCAACAAGAAACAACACTAAACCCCTAACAACAAACACTAACCCCCTAACAACAAACAACACTAAACCCCTAACAAGAAACTAACCTAACCCTGTAAAAACAAACAACCCTAACCTCCTAACAACAAACAACACTAACCCCCTAACAAACAACAACACTAACCCCCTAACCACAAACAACACTAACACCCTAACAACAAAAACTACTAAACCCCAACAAGAAACAACCCTAAACCCCTAACAACAAACACTAACCCCCTAACAACAAACAACACTAAACCCCTAACAAGAAACTAACCTAACCCCGTAACAACAAACAAACCTAACCTCCTAACAACAAACAACCTTAAACCCCTAACAACAAACAACCCTAAACCCCTAACAACAAACAACACTAACACCCTAACAACAAAAACCACTAAACCCCAACAAGAAACAACACTAAACCCCTAACAACAAACACTAACCCCCTAAAAACAAACAACACTAAACCCCTAACGAGAAACTAACCTAACCCTGTAACAACAAACAGCCCTAACCTCCTAACAACAAACCACCTTAACCCCCTAACAACAAACAACCCTAAACCCCTAACAACAAACAATCCTAACCCTCTAACAACCAACAACGCACACCCCCTAACCATAAACAACACTAACACCCTAACCACAAAAAACACTAACCCCGTAAGAAAAAACAACACTAACCCCCTAACAACAAAAACTACTAAACACCAACAAGAAACAACCCTAAACCCCTAACAACAAACACTAACCCCCTAACAACAAACAACACTAACACCCTAACAACAAAAACTACTAAACCCCAAGAAGAAACAACCCTAAACTCCTAACAACAAACACTAACCCCCTAACAACAAACAACACTAAACCCCTAACAAGAAACTAACCTAACCCCGTAACAACAAACAACCCTAACCTCCTAAAAACAAACAACCTTAAACCCCTAACAACAAACAACCCTAAATCCCTATCAACAAACAACACTAACACCCTAACAACAAAAACCACTGAACCCCAACAAGAAACAACACTAAACCCCTAACAACAAAAACTAACCCCCTAACAACAAACAACACTAAACCCCTAACAAGAAACTAACATAACTCCGTAACAACAAACAACCCTAACCTCCTAACAACAAACAACCCTAAACCCCTAACAACAAACAACCCTAACCTTCTAAAAACAAACAACCCTAACCCCCTAACAAACAACAACACTAACCCCCTAACCACAAACAACACTAACACCCTAACAACAAAAACCACTAAACCCCAACAAGAAACAACACTAAACCCCTAACAACAAACACGAACACTCTAACAACAAACAACCCTAAACCCCTAACAACAAACAACCCTAACCTTCTAAAAACAAACAACCCTAACCCCCTAACAAACAACAACACTAACCCCCTAACCACAAACAACACTAACACCCTAACAACAAAAACTACTAAACAACAACAAGAAACAACCCTAAACCCCTATCAACAAACACTAACCCCCTAACAACAAACAACACTAAACCCCTAACAAGAAACTAACCTAACCCCGTAACAACAAACAACCCTAACCTCCTAACAACAAACAACCTTAAACCCCTAACAACAAAAAACCCTAAACCCCTAACAACAAACAACACTAACACCCTAACAACAAAAACCACTAAACCCTAACAAGAAACAACACTAAACCCCTAACACCAAACACTAACCCCCTAACAACAAACAACACTAAACCCCTAACAAGAAACTAACCTAACCCTGTAACAACAAACAGCCCTAACCTCCTAACAACAAAGAACCTTAACCCCCTAATAACAAGCAACTCTAAACCCCTAACAACAAACAATTCTAACCCCTTAACAACCAACAATGCTCACCCCCTAACCACAAACAACACTAACACCCTAACCACAAAAACACTAACCCCGTAAGAACAAACAACACTAACCCCCTAACAAAAAACAACCTTAAACCCCTAACAACAAACAACACTAAACCCCTAACAACAAACAACACTAACACCCTAACAACAAAATCCACTAAACCCCAACAAGAAACAACACTAAACCCCTAACAACAAACACTAACCCTCTAACAACAAACAACACTAAACCCCTAACAAGAAACTAACCTAACCCCGTAACAACAAACAACCCTAACCTCCTAACAACAAACAACCTTAAACCCCTAACAACAAAGAACCCTAAACCCCTAACAACAAACAGCACTAACACCCTAACAACAAAAACCACTAAACCCCAACAAGAAACAACACTAAACCCCTAACAACAAACACTAACCCCCTAACAGGAAACAACACTAAACCCCTAACAAGAAACTAACATAACTCCGTAACAACAAACAACCCTAACCTCCTAACAACAAACAACCCTAAACCCCTAACAACAAACAACCCTAACCTTCTAAAAACAAACAACCCTAACCCCCTAACAAACAACAACACTAACCCCCTAACCACAAACAACACTAACACCCTAACAACAAAAACTACTAAACAACAAGAAACAACCCTAAACCCCTAACAACAAACACTAACCCCCTAACAACAAACAACACTAAACCCCTAACAAGAAACTAACCTAACCCTGTAACAACAAACAGCCCTAACCTCCTAACAACAAAGAACCTTAACCCCCTAATAACAAACAACTCTAAACCCCTAACAACAAACAATTCTAACCCCTTAACAACCAACAATGCTCACCCCCTAACCACAAACAACACTAACACCCTAACCACAAAAACACTAACCCCGTAAGAACAAACAACACTAACCCCCTAACAAAAAACAACCTTAAACCCCTAACAACAAACAACACTAACCCCCTAACAACAAACAACACTAACACCCTAACAACAAAAACTACTAAACCCCAACAAGAAACAAACCTAAACCCCTAACAACAAACACTAACCCCCTAACAACAAACAACACTAATCCCCTAACAAGAAACTAACCTAACCCCGTAACAACAAACAACCCTAACCTCCTAAGAGCAAACAACCTTAAACCCCTAAAAACAAACAACCCTAAACCCCTAACAACAAACAACACTAACACACTAACAACAAAAAACACTAAACCCCAACAAGAAACAACACTAAACCCCTAACAACAAACACTAACCCCCTAACAACAAACAACACTAAACCCCTAACAAGAAACTAACCTAACCCTGTAACAAGAAACAACCCTAACCTCCTAACAACAAATAACCCTAACCCCCTAACAAACAACAACACTAACCCCCTAACCACAAACAACACTAACACCCTAACAAAAACTACTAAACCCCAACAAGAAACCACCCTAAACCCCTAACAACAAACACTAACCCCCTAACAGCAAACAACACTAAACCCCTAACAGGAAACTAACCTAACCCCGTAACAACAAACAACCCTAACCTCCTAACAACAAACAACCTTAAACCCCTAACAACAAACAACCCTAAACCCCTAACAACAAACAATCCTAACCCCCTAACAACCAACAACGCACTCCCCCTAACCACAAACAACACTAACACCCTAACCACAAACAACACTAAGCCCGTAAGAACAAACTACACTATCCCCCTAACAACAAACAACACTAACACCCTAACAACAAAAACTACTAAACCCAACAAGAATCAACCCTAAACCCCTAACAACAAACACTAACCCCCTAACAACAAACAACACTAAACCCCTAACAACAAACACTAAACCCCTAACAACAAACATCACTAAACCCCTAACAAGAAACTAACCTAACCCTGTAAAAACAAACAACCCTAACCTCCTAACAACAAACAACCCTAACCCCCTAACAAACAACAACACTAACCCCCTAACCACAAACAACACTAACACCCTAACAACAAAAACTACTAAACCCCAACAAGAAACAACCCTAAACCCCTAACAACAAACACTAACCCCCTAACAACAAACAACACTAAACCCCTAACAGGAAACTAACCTAACCCCGTAACAACAAACAACCCTAACCTCCTAACAGCAAACAACCTTAAACCCCTAACAACAAACAACCCTAAACCCCTAACAACAAACAACACTAACACCCTAACAACAAAAACCACTAAACCCCAACAAGAAACAACCCTAAACCCCTAACAAAAAACACTAACCCCCTAACAACAAACAACACTAAACCCCTAACAAGAAACTAACCTAAACCCGTAACAACAAACAACCCTAACCTCCTAACAACAAACAACCTTAAGCCCCTAACAACAAACAACTCTAAACCCCTAACAACAAACAATCCTAACCCCCTAACAACCAACAACGCACACCCCCTATCCACAAACACCACTAACACCCTAACCACAAACAACACTAACCCCCTAAGAACAAACAACACTAACCACCTAACAACAAACAACACTAACACCCTAACAACAAAAACTACTAAACGCCAACAAGAAACAACCCTAAACCCCTAACAACAAACAACACTAAACCCCTAACAAGAAACTAACCTAAACCCGTAACAACAAACAACCCTAACCTCCTAACAACAAACAACCTTAAACCCCTAACAACAAACAACCCTAAACCCCTAACAACAAACAACACTAACACCCTAACAACAAAAACCACTAAACCCCAACAAGAAACAACACTAAACCCCTAACAACAAACACTAACCACCTAACAACAAACAACACTAAACCCCTGACAATAAACTAACCTAACCCTGTAACAACAAACAACCCTAACCTCCTAACAACAAACAACCCTAACCCCCTAACAAACAACAACACTAAGCCCCTAACCACAAACAACACTAACACCCTAACAACTAAAACTACTAAACCCCAACAAGAAACAACCCTAAACCCCTAACAACAAACACTAACCCCCTAACAACAAACAACACTAAACCCCTAACAAGAAACTAACCTAACCCCGTAACAACAAACAACCCTAACCCCCTAACAACAAACAACCTTAAACCCCTAACAACAAACAACCCTAAACCCCTAACAAGAAACAACACTAACACCCTAACAACAAAAACCACTAAACCCCAACAAGAAACAACACTAAACCCCTAACAACAAACACTAACCTCCTAACAACAAACAACACTAAACCCCTAACAAGAAACTAACCTAACTCTGTAACAACAAACAACCCTAACCTCCTAACAACAAACAACCTTAACCCCCTAACAACAAACAACCCTAAACCCCTAACAACAAACAATCCTAACCCCCTAACAACCAACAACGCACACCCCCTAACCACAAACAACACTAACACCCTAACCACAAACAACCCTAACCCCGGAAGAACAAACAACACTAACCCCCTAACAACAAACAACACTAACACCCTAACAACAAAAACTACTAAACCCCAACAAGAAACATTCCTAAACCCCTAACAACAAACACTAACCCCCTAACAACAAACAACACTAAACCCCTAACAAGAAACTAACCTAACCCCGTAACAACAAACAACCCTAACCTCCTAACAACAAACAACCTTAAACCCATAACAACAAACAACCCTAAACCCCTATCAACAAACAACACTAACACCCTAACAACAAAAACCACTAAACCCCAACAAGAAACAACACTAAACCCCTAACAACAAACACTAACCCCTTAACAACAAACAACACTAAACCCCTAACAAGAAACTAACCTAACCCTGTAACAACAAACAACCCTAACCTCCTAACAACAAACAACCTTAACCCCCTAACAACAAACAACCCTAAACCCCCAACAACAAACAATCCTAACCCCCTAACAACCAATAACGCTCATCCTCTAACCACAAACAACACTAACACCCTAACCACAAACAACACAAACCCCGTAAGAACGAACAACACTAACCCCCTAACAACAAACAACACTAACAACCTAACAACAAAAACTACTAAACCCCAACAAGAAAAAACCCTAAACCCCTAACAACATACACTAACCCCCTAACAACAAACAACACTAAACCCCTAACAAGAAACTAACATAACTCCGTAACAACAAACAACCCTAACCTCCTAACAACAAACAACCCTAAACCCCTAACAACAAACAACCCTAACCTTCTAACAACAAACAACCCTAACCTCCTAACAAACAACAACACTAACCCCCTAACCACAAACAACACTAACACCCTAACAACAAAAACTACTAAAAAACAACAAGAAACAACCCTAAAGCCCTAAAAACAAACACTAACCCCCTAACAACAAACAACACTAAACCCCTAACAAGAAACTAACCTAACCCCGTAACAACAAACAACCCTAACCCCCAACAACAAACAACCTTAAACCCCTAACAACAAACAACCCTAAACATCTAACAAGAAACAACACTAACACCCTAACAACAAAAACCACTAAACCCCAACAAGAAACAACACTAAACCCCTAACAACAAACACTAACCTCCTAACAACAAACAACACTAAACCCCTAACAAGAAACTAACCTAACTCTGTAACAACAAACAACCCTAACCTCATAACAACAAACAACCTTAACCCCCTAACAACAAACAACCCTAAACCCCTAACAACAAAAAATCCTAACCCCCTAACAACCAACAACGCACACCCCCTAACCACAAACAACACTAACACCCTAACCACAAACAACACTAACCCCGGAAGAACAAACAACACTAACCCCCTAACAACAAACAACACTAACACCCTAACAACAAAAACTACTAAACCCCAACAAGAAACATCCCTAAACCCCTAACAACAAACACTAACGCCCTAACAACAAACAACACTAAACCCCTAACAAGAAACTAACCTAACCCCGTAACAACAAACAACCCTAACCTCCTAACAACAAACAACCTTAAACCCCTAACAACAAACAACCCTAAACCCCTATCAACAAACAACACTAACACCCTAACATCAAAAACCACTAAACCCCAACAAGAAACAACACTAAACCCCTAACAACAAACACTAACTCCCTAACAACAAACAACACTAAACCCCTAACAAGAAACTAACCTAACCCTGTAACAACAATCAACCCTAACCTCCTAACAACAAACAACCTTAACCCCCTAACAACAAACAACCCTAAACCCCTAACAACAAACAATCCTAACCCCCTAACAACCAATAACGCTCATCCTCTAACCACAAACAACACTAACACCCTAACCACAAACAACACAAACCCCGTAAGAACAAACAACACTAACCCCCTAACAACAAACAACCCTAAACCCCTAACAACAAACAACCCTAACCTTCTAACAACAAACAACCCTAACCCCCTAACAAACAACAACACTAACCCCCTAACCACAAACAACACTAACACCCTAACAACAAAAACTACTAAAAAACAACAAGAAACAACCCTAAAGCCCTAACAACAAACACTAACCCCCAACAACAAACAACACTAAACCCCTAACAAGAAACTAACCTAACCCCGTAACAACAAACAACCCTAACCTCCTAACAACAAACAACCTTAAACCCCTAACAACAAAAAACCCTAAACCCCTAACAACAAACAACACTAACACCTAACAACAAAAACCACTAAACCCCAACAACAAACAACCCTAACCCCCTAACAAACAACAACACTAACCCCCTAAACACAAACAACACTAACACCCTAACAAGAAAAACTACTAAACTCCAACAAGAAACAACCTTAAACCCCTAACAACAAACACTAACCCCCTAACAACAAACAACCCTAAACACCTAACAACAAACAACACTAACACCCTAACAATAAAAACCACTAAACCCCAACAAGAAACAACACTAAACCCGTAACAACAAACACTAACCCCCTAACAACAAACAACACTAAACCCCTAACAAGAAACTAACCTAACAATGTAACAACAAACAACCCTAACATCCTAACAACAAACATCCTTAACCGACTAACAACAAACAACCATAAACCCCTAACAACAAACAATCCTAACCCCCTAACAACCAACAACGCACACCCCCTAACCACAAACAACACTAACACCCTAACCACAAACAACACTAACCCCGTAAGAACAAACTACACTAACGCCCTAACATCAAACAAAACTAACACCCTAACAACAAAAACTACTAAACCCCAACAAGAAACAACCCTAAACCCCTAACAACAAACACTAACCCCCTAACAACAAACAACACTAAACCCCTAAGAAGAAACTAACCTAACCCCGTAACAACAAACAACCCTAACCTCCTAACAACAAACAACCCTAACCCCCTAACAAACAACAACACTAACCCCCTAACCACAAACAACACTAACACCCTAACAACAAAAACTACTAAACCCCAACAAGAAACAGCCCTAAACCCCTAACAACAAACACTAACCCCCTAACAACAAAAAACACTAAACCCCTAACAAGAAACTAACCTAACCCCGTAACAACAAACAACCCTAACCTCCTAACAACAAACAACCTTAACCCCCTAACAACAAACAACCCTAAACCCCTAACAACAAACCATCCTAACCCCCTAACAACCAACAACGCACACCCTCTAACCATAAACAACATTAACACCCTAACCACAAACAACACTAACCCCGTAAGAACAAACAACACTAACCCCCTAACAACAAAAACTACTAAACACCAACAAGAAACAACCCTAAACCCCTAACAACAAACACTAACCCCCTAACAACAAACAACACTAAACCCCTAACAAGAAACTAACCTAACCCCGTAACAACAAACAACCCTAACCTCCTAACAACAAACAACCTTAAACCCCTAACAACAAACAACCCTAAACCCCTAACAACAAACAACACTAACACACTAACAACAAAAAACACTAAACCCCAACAAGAAACAACACTAAACCCCTAACAACAAACACTAACCCCCTAACAACAAACAACACTAAACCCCTAACAAGAAACTAACCTAACCCTGTAACAACAAACAACCCTAACCTCCTAACAACAAATAACCCTAACCCCCTAACAAACAACAACACTAACCCCCTAACCACAAACAACACTAACACCCTAACAACAAAAACTACTAAACCCCAACAAGAAACAACCCTAAACCCCTCACAACAAACACTAACCCCCTAACAGCAAACAACACTAAACCCCTAACAAGAAACTAACCTAACCCCCTAACAACCAACAACGGACACCCCCTAACCACAAACAACACTAACACCCTAACCACAAACAACACTAACCCCGTAAGAACAAACTACACTAACCCCCTAACAACAAACAACTCTAACACTCTAACAACAAAAACTACTAAACCCAACAAGAAACAACCCTAAACCCCTAACAGCAAACACTAACCCCCTAACAACAAACAACACTAAACCCCTAACAAGAAACTTACCTAACCCCGTAACAACAAACAACCCTAACCTCCTAACAACAAACAACCTTAAACCCCTAACAACAAACAACCCTAAACCCCTAACAACAAACAACACTAACACCCTAAGAACAAAAACCACTAAACCCCAACAAGAAACAACACTAAACCCCTAACAACAAACACTAACCCCCTAACAACAAACAACACTAAACCCCTAACAAGAAACTAACCTAACCCTGTAAAAACAAACAACCCTAACCTCCTAACAACAAACAACACTAACCCCCTAACAAACAACAACACTAACCCCCTAACCACAAACAACACTAACACCCTAACAACAAAAACTACTAAACCCCAACAAGAAACAACCATAAACCCCTAACAACAAACACTATCCCCCTAACAACAAACAACACTAAACCCCAAACAAGAAACTAACCTAACCCCGTAACAACAAACAACCCTAACCTCCTAACAGCAAACAACCTTAAACCCCTAACAACAAACAACACTAAACCCCTAACAACAAACAACACTAACACCCTAACAACAAAAACCACTAAACCCCAACAAGAAACAACACTAAACCCCTAACAACAAACACTAACCTCCTAACAACAAACAACACTAAACCCCTAACAAGAAACTAACCTAACTCTGTAACAACAAACAACCCTAACCTCCTAACAACAAACAACCTTAACCCCCTAACAACAAACAACCCGAAACCCCTAACAACAAACAATCCTAACCCCCAAACAACCAACAACGCACACCCCCTAACCACAAACAACACTAACACCCTAACCACAAACAACACTAACCCCGTAAGAACAAACAACACTAACCCCCTAACAACAAACAACACTAACACCCTAACAACAAAAACTACTAAACCCCAACAAGAAACATCCCTAAACCCCTAACAACAAACACTAACCCCCTAACAACAAACAACACTAAACCCCTAACAAGAAACTAACCTAACCCCGTAAAAACAAACAACCCTAACCTCCTAACAACAAACAACCTTAAACCCCTAACAACAAACAACCCTAAACCCCTATCAACAAACAACACTAACACCCTAACAACAAAAACCACTAAACCCCAACAAGAAACAACACTAAACCCCTAACAACAAACACTAACCCCCTAACAACAAACAACACTAAACCCCTAACAAGAAACTAACCTAACCCTGTAACAACAAACAACCCTAACCTCCTAACAACAAACAACCTTAACCCCCTAACAACAAACAACCCTAAACCCCTAACAACAAACAACCCTAACCTTCTAACAACAAACAACCCTAACCCCCTAACAAACAACAACACTAACCCCCTAACCTCAAACAACACTAACACCCTAACAACAAAAACTACTAAAAAACAACAAGAAACAACCCTAAAGTCCTAACAACAAACACTAACCCCCTAACAACAAACAACTCTAAACCCCTAACAAGAAACTAACGTAACCCCGTAACAACAAACAACCCTAACCTCCTAACAACAAACAACCTTAAACCCCTAACAACAAAAAACCCTAAACCCCTGACAACAAACAACACTAACACCCTAACAACAAAAACCACTAAACCCCAACAACAAACAACACTAACCCCCTAACAAACAACAACACTAACCCCCTAACCACAAACAACACTAACACCCTAACAAGAAAAACTACTAAACTCCAACAAGAAACAACCTTAAACCGCTAACAACAAACACTAACCCCCTAACAACAAACAACCCTAAACACCTAACAACAAACAGCACTAACACCCTAACAATAAAAACCACTAAACCCCAACAAGAAACAACACTAAACCCGTAACAACAAACACCAACCCCCTAACAACAAACAACACTAAACCCCTAACAAGAAACTAACCTAACAATGTAACAACAAACAACCCTAACATCCTAACAACAAACATCCTTAACCCCCTAACAACAAACAACCCTAAACCCCTAACAACAAACAATCCTAACCCCCTAACAACCAACAACGCACACCCCCTAACCACAAACAACACTAACACCCTAACCACAAACAACACTAACCCCGTAAGAACAAACTACACTAACGCCCTAACAACAAACAAAACTAACACCCTAACAACAAAAACTACTAAACCCCAACAAGAAACAACCCTAAACCCCTAACAACAAACACTAACCCCCTAACAACAAACAACACTAAACCCCTAAGAAGAAACTAATCTAACCCCGTAACAACAAACAACCCTAACCTCCTAACAACAAACAACACTAAACCCCTAACAAGAAACTAACCTAACCCCGTAACAACAAACAACCCTAACCTCCTAACAACAAACAACACTAAACCCCTAACAAGAAACTAACCTAACCCCGTAACAACAAACAACCCTAACCTCCTAACAACAAACAACCTTAAAACTCTAACAACAAACAACCCTAAACCCCTGACAACAAACAACACTAACACACTAACAACAAAAAACACTAAACCCCAACAAGAAACAACACTAAACCCCTAACAACAAACACTAACCCCCTAACAACAAACAACACTAAACCCCTAACAAGAAACTAACCTAACCCTGTTACAACAAACAAACCTAACCTCCTAACAACAAATAACACTAACCCCCTAACAAACAACAACACTAACCCCCTAACCACAAACAACACTAACACCCTAACAACTAAAACTACTAAACCCCAACAAGAAACAACCCTAAACCCCTAACAACAAACACTAACCCCCTAACAACAAACAACACTAAACCCCTAACAAGAAACTAACCTAACCCTGTAACAACAAACAACCCTAACCTCCTAACAACAAACAACCTTAACCCCCTAACAACAAACAACCCTAAACCCCCAACAACAAACAATCCTAACCCCCTAACAACCAATAACGCTCATCCTCTAACCACAAACAACACTAACACCCTAACCACAAACAACACTAACCCCGTAAGAACGAACAACACTAACCCCCTAACAACAAACAACACTAACAACCTAACAACAAAAACTACTAAACCCCAACAAGAAAAAACCCTAAACCCCTAACAACAAACACTAACCCCCTAACAACAAACAACACAAAACCCCTAACAAGAAACTAACCTAACCCCGTAACAACAAACAACCCTAACCTCCTAACAACAAACAACCTTAAACCCCTAACAACAAACAACCCTAAACCCCTAACAACAAACAACACTAACACCCTAACAACAAAAACCACTAAACCCCAACAAGAAACAACACTAAACCCCTAACAACAAACACTAACCCCCTAACAACAAACAACACTAAACCCCTAACAAGAAACTAACCTAACCCTGTAACAACAAACAACCCTAACCTCCTAACAAAAAACAACCTTAACCCCCTAACAAACAACAACACTAACCCCCTAACCACAAAAAACACTAACACCCTAACAACAAAAACTACTAAACCCCAACAAGAAACAACCCTAAACCCCTAACAACAAACACTAACCCCCTAACAACAAACAACACTAAACCCCTAACAAGAAACTAACCTAACCCCGTAACAACAAACAACCCTAACCCCCTAACAACAAACAACCTTAAACCCCTAACAACAAACAACCCTAAACCCCTAACAAGAAACAACACTAACACCCTAACAACAAAAACCACTAAACCCCAACAAGAAACAACACTAAACCCCTAACAACAAACACTAACCTCCTAACAACAAACAACACTAAACCCCTAACAAGAAACTAACCTAACTCTGTGACAACAAACAACCCTAACCTCCTAACAACAAACAACCTTAACCCCCTAACAACAAACAACCCGAAAACCCTAACAACAAACAATCCTAACCCCCTAACAACCAACAACGCACACCCCCTAACCACAAACAACACTAACACCCTAACCACAAACAACACTAACACCCTAACAACAAAAACTACTAAACCCCAACAAGAAACATCCCTAAACCCCTAACAACAAACACTAACCCCCTAACAACAAACAACACTAAACCCCTAACAAGAAACTAACCTAACCCCGTAACAACAAACAACCCTAACCTCCTAACAACAAACAACCTTAAACCCCTAACAACAAACAACCCTAAACCCCTAACAACAAACAACACTAACACCCTAACAACAAAAACCACTAAACCCCAACAAGAAACAACACTAAACCCCTAACAACAAACACTAACCCCCTAACAACAAACAACACTAAACCCCTAACAAGAAACTAACCTAACCCTGTTACAACAAACAAACCTAACCTCCTAACAACAAATAACACTAACCCCCTAACAAACAACAACACTAACCCCCTAACCACAAACAACACTAACACCCTAACAACTAAAACTACTAAACCCCAACAAGAAACAACCCTAAACCCCTAACAACAAACACTAACCCCCTAACAACAAACAACACTAAACCCCTAACAAGAAACTAACCTAACCCTGTAACAACAAACAACCCTAACCTCCTAACAACAAACAACCTTAACCCCCTAACAACAAACAACCCTAAACCCCTAACAACAAACAATCCTAACCCCCTAACAACCAACAACGCACACCCCCTAACCACAAACAACACTAACACCCTAACCACAAACAACACTAACCCCGTAAGAACAAACTACACTCACGCCCTAACAAAAAACAAAACTAACACCCTAACAACAAAAACTACTAAACCCCAACAAGAAACAACCCTAAACCCCTAACAACAAACACTAACCCCCTAACAACAAACAACACAAAACCCCTAACAAGAAACTAACCTAACCCCGTAACAACAAACAACCCTAACCTCCTAACAACAAACAACCTTAAACCCCTAACAACAAACAACCCTAAACCCCTAACAACAAACAACACTAACACCCTAACAACAAAAACCACTAAACCCCAACAAGAAACAACACTAAACCCCTAACAACAAACACTAACCCCCTAACAACAAACAACACTAAACCCCTAACAAGAAACTAACCTAACCCTGTAACAACAAACAACCCTAACCTCCTAACAAAAAACAACCTTAACCCCCTAACAAACAACAACACTAACCCCCTAACCACAAAAAACACTAACACCCTAACAACAAAAACTACTAAACCCCAACAAGAAACAACCCTAAACCCCTAACAACAAACACTAACCCCCTAACAACAAACAACACTAAACCCCTAACAAGAAACTAACCTAACCCCGTAACAACAAACAACCCTAACCCCCTAACAACAAACAACCTTAAACCCCTAACAACAAACAACCCTAAACCCCTAACAAGAAACAACACTAACACCCTAACAACAAAAACCACTAAACCCCAACAAGAAACAACACTAAACCCCTAACAACAAACACTAACCTCCTAACAACAAACAACACTAAACCCCTAACAAGAAACTAACCTAACTCTGTAACAACAAACAACCCTAACCTCCTAACAACAAACAACCTTAACCCCCTAACAACAAACAACCCGAAAACCCTAACAACAAACAATCCTAACCCCCTAACAACCAACAACGCACACCCCCTAACCACAAACAACACTAACACCCTAACCACAAACAACACTAACCCCGTAAGAACAAACAACACTAACCCCTAACAACAAACAACACTAACACCCTAACAACAAAAACTACTAAACCCCAACAAGAAACATCCCTAAACCCCTAACAACAAACACTAACCCCCTAAGAACAAACAACACTAAACCCCTAACAAGAAACTAACCTAACCCCGTAACAACAAACAACCCTAACCTCCTAACAACAAACAACCTTAAACCCCTAACAACAAACAACCCTAAACCCCTAACAACAAACAACACTAACACCCTAACAACAAAAACCACTAAACCCCAACAAGAAACAACACTAAACCCCTAACAACAAACACTAACCCCCTAACAACAAACAACACTAAACCCCTAACAAGAAACTAACCTAACCCTGTAACAACAAACAACCCTAACCTCCTAACAAAAAACAACCTTAACCCCCTAACAAACAACAACACTAACCCCCTAACCACAAAAAACACTAACACCCTAACAACAAAAACTACTAAACCCCAACAAGAAACAACCCTAAACCCCTAACAACAAACACTAACCCCCTAACAACAAACAACACTAAACCCCTAACAAGAAACTAACCTAACCCCGTAACAACAAACAACCCTAACCCCCTAACAACAAACAACCTTAAACCCCTAACAACAAACAACCCTAAACATCTAACAAGAAACAACACTAACACCCTAACAACAAAAACCACTAAACCCCAACAAGAAACAACACTAAACCCCTAACAACAAACACTAACCTCCTAACAACAAACAACACTAAACCCCTAACAAGAAACTAACCTAACTCTGTAACAACAAACAACCCTAACCTCCTAACAACAAACAACCTTAACCCCCTAACAACAAACAACCCGAAAACCCTAACAACAAACAATCCTAACCCCCTAACAACCAACAACGCACACCCCCTAACCACAAACAACACTATCACCCTAACCACAAACAACACTAACCCCGTAAGAACAAACAACACTAACCCCCTAACAACAAACAACACTAACACCCTAACAACAAAAACTACTAAACCCCAACAAGAAACATCCCTAAACCCCTAACAACAAACACGAACCCCCTAACAACAAACAACACTAAACCCCTAACAAGAAACTAACCTAACCCCGTAACAACAAACAACCCTAACCTCCTAACAACAAACAACCTTAAACCCCTAACAACAAACAACCCTAAACCCCTATCAACAAACAACACTAACACCCTAACAACAAAAACCACTAAACCCCAACAAGAAACAACACTAAACCCCTAACAACAAACACTAACCCCCTAACAACAAACAACACTAAACCCCTAACAAGAAACTAACCTAACCCTGTAACAACAAACAACCCTAACCTCCTAACAACAAACAACCTTAACCCCCTAACAACAAACAACCCTAAACCCCTAACACCAAACAACCCTAACCTTCTAACAACAAACAACCCTAACCCCCTAACAAACAACAACACTAACCCCCTAACCTCAAACAACACTAACACCCTAACAACAAAAACTACTAAAAAACAACAAGAAACAACCCTAAAGCCCTAACAACAAACACTAACCCCCTAACAACAAACAACTCTAAACCCCTAACAAGAAACTAACCTAACCCCGTAACAACAAACAACCCTAACCTCCTAACAACAAACAACCTTAAACTCCTAACAACAAAAAACCCTAAACCCCTAACAACAAACAACACTAACACCCTAACAACAAAAACCACTAAACCCCAACAACAAACAACACTAACCCCCTAACAAACAACAACACTAACCCCCTAACCACAAACAACACTAACACCCTAACAAGAAAAACTACTAAACTCCAACAAGAAACAACCTTAAACCCCTAACAACAAACACTAACCCCCTAACAACAAACAACCCTAAACACCTAACAACAAACAGCACTAACACCCTAACAATAAAAACCACTAAACCCCAACAAGAAACAACACTAAACCCGTAACAACAAACACCAACCCCCTAACAACAAACAACACTAAACCCCTAACAAGAAACTAACCTAACAATGTAACAACAAACAACCCTAACATCCTAACAACAAACATCCTTAACCCCCTAACAACAAACAACCCTAAACCCCTAACAACAAACAATCCTAACCCCCTAACAACCAACAACGCACACCCCCTAACCACAAACAACACTAACACCCTAACCACAAACAACACTAACCCCTTAAGAACAAACTACACTAACGCCCTAACAACAAACAAAACTAACACCCTAACAACAAAAACTACTAAACCCCAACAAGAAACAACCCTAAACCCCTAACAACAAACACTAACCCCCTAACAACAAACAACACTAAACCCCTAACAAGAAACTAACCTAACCCTGTAACAACAAACAACCCTAACCTCCTAACAACAAACAACCTTAAACCCCTAACAACAAACAACCCTAAACCCCTAACAACAAACAACACTAACACCCTAACAACAAAAACCACTAAACCCCAACAAGAAACAACACTAAACCCCTAACAACAAACACTAACCCCCTAACAACAAACAACACTAAACCCCTAACAAGAAACTAACCTAACCCTGTAACAACAAACAACCCTAACCTCCTAACAACAAACAACCTTAACCCCCTAACAACAAACAACCCTAAACCCCTAACAACAAACAATCCTAACCCCCTAACAACCAACAACGCACACCCCCTAACCACAAACAACACTAACACCCTAACCACAAACAACACTAACCCCGTAAGAACAAACAACACTAACCCCCTAACAACAAACAACACTAACACCCTAACAACAAAAACTACTAAACCCCAACAAGAAACAACCCTAAACCCCTAACAACAAACACTAACCCCCTAACAACAAACAACACTAAACCCCAAACAAGAAACTACCCTAACCCCGTAACAACAAACAACCCTAACCTCCTAACAACAAACAGCCTTAAACCCCTAACAACAAACAACCCTAAACCCCTAACAACAAACAACACTAACACCCTAACAACAAAAACCACTAAACCCCAACAGGAAACAACACTAAACCCCTGACAACAAACACTAACCCCCTAACAACAAACAACACTAAACCCCTAACAAGAAACTAACCTAACCCTGTAACAACAAACAACCCTAACCTCCTAACAACAAACAACCCTAACCCCCTAACAAACAACAACACTAACACCCTAACAACAAAAACTACTAAACCCCAACAAGAAACAATCCTAAACCCCTAACAACAAACACTAACCCCCTAACAGCAAACAACACTAAACCCCTAACAAGAAACTAACCTAAACCCGTAACAACAAACAACCCTAACCTCCTAACAACAAACAACCTTAAACCCCTAACAACAAAAAACCCTAAACCCCTAACAACAAACAACACTAACACCCTAACCACAAACAACACTAACACCCTAACAACAAAAACTACTATACCCCAACAAGAAACAACCCTAAACCCCTAACAACAAACACTAACAACCTAACAACAAAAAGCACTAAACCCCTAACAAGAAACTAACCTAACCCTGAAACAACAAACAACCCTAACCACCTAACAACGAACAACCCTAAACCCCTAACAACAAACAACCCTAACCTTCTAACAACAAACAACCCTAACCCCCTAACAAACAACAACACTAACCCCCTAACCACAAACAACACTAACACCCTAACAACAAAAACTACTAAACTCCAACAAGAAACAACCTTAAACCCCTAACAACAAACACTAACCCCCTAACAACAAACAACCCTAAACCCCTAACAACAAACAATACTAACACCCTAACAACAAACAACCCTAAAACCCTAACAAGAAACCATCCTAACCCCCTAACAACCAACAACGCCCACCCCCTAACCACAAACAACACTCACACCCTAACCACAAACAACACTAACCCCGTAAGAACAAACAACACTAACCCCCTAACCACAAACAACACTAACACCCTAACAACAAAAACTACTAAACCCCAACAAGAAACAACCCTAAACCCCTAACAACAAACACTAACCCCCTAACAACAAACAAAACTAAACCCCTAACAAGAAACTAACCTAACCCCGTAACAACAAACAACCCTAACCTCCTAACAACAAACAACCTTAAACCCCTAACAACAAACAACCCTAAACACCTAACAACAAACAACCTTAAACCCCTAACAACAAACAACCCTAAACATCTAACAAGAAACAACACTAACACCCTAACAACAAAATCCACTAAACCCCAACAAGAAACAACACTAAACCGCTAACAACAAACACTAACCTCCTAACAACAAACAACACTAAACCCCTAACAAGAAACTAACCTAACTCTGTAACAACAAACAACCCTAACCTCCTAAAAACAAACAACCTTAACCCCCTAACAACAAACAACCCTAAACCCCTAACAACAAACAATCCTAACCCCCTAACAGCCAACAACGCACACCCCCTAACCACAAACAACACTAACACCCTAACCACAAACAACACTAACCCCGTAAGAACAAACAACACTAACCCCCTAACAACAAACAACACTAACACCCTAACAACAAAAACTACTAAACCCCAACAAGAAACATCCCTAAACCCCTAACAATAAACACTAACCCCCTAACAACAAACAACACTAAACCCCTAACAAGAAACTAACCTAACCCCGTAACAACAAACAACCCTAACCTCCTAACAACAAACAACCTTAAACCCCTAACAACAAACAACCCTAAACCCCTATCAACAAACAACACTAACACCCTAACAACAAAAACCACTAAACCCCAACAAGAAACAACACTAAACCCCTAACAACAAACAGTAACCCCCTAACAACAAACAACACTAAACCCCTAACAAGAAACTAACCTAACCCTGTAACAACAAACAACCCTAACCCCCTAACAACAAACAACACTAAACCCCTAACAAGAAACTAACCTAACCCTGTAACAACAAACAACCTTAACCCCCTAACAACAAACAACCCTAAACCCCTAACAACAAACAATCCTAACCCCCTAAGAACCAATAACGCTCATCCTCTAACCACAAACAACACTAACACCCTAACCACAAACAACACAAACCCCGTAAGAACAAACAACACTAACCCCCTAACAACAAACAACACTAACACCCTAACAACAAAAACTACTAAACCCCAACAAGAAAAAACCCTAAACCCCTAACAACAAACACTAACCCCCTAACAACAAACAACACAAAACCCCTAACAAGAAACTAACATAACTCCGTAACAACAAACAACCCTAACCTCCTAACAACAAACAACCTTAAACCCCTAACAACAAACAACCCTAACCTTCTAACAACAAACAACCCTAACCCCCTAACAAACAACAACACTAACCCCCTAACCACAAACAAAACTAACACCCTAACAACAAAAACTACTAAAAAACAACAAGAAACAACCCTAAAGCCCTAACAACAAACACTAACCCCCTAACAACAAACAACACTAAACACCTAACAAGAAACTAACCTAACCCCGTAACAACAAACAACCCTAACCTCCTAACAACAAACAACCTTAAACCCCTAACAACAAAAAACCCTAAACCCCTAACAACAAACAACACTAACACCCTAACAACAAAAACCACTAAACCCCAACAACAAACAACCCTAACCCCCTAACAAACAACAACACTAACCCCCTAACCACAAACAACACTAACACCCTAACAAGAAAAACTACTAAACTCCAACAAGAAACAACCTTAAACCCCTAACAACAAACACTAACCCCCTAACAACAAACAACCCTAAACACCTAACAACAAACAGCACTAACACCCTAACAATAAAAACCACTAAACCCCAACAAGAAACAACACTAAACCCGTAACAACAAACACTAACCCCCTAACAACAAACAACACTAAACCCCTAACAAGAAACTAACCTAACAATGTAACAACAAACAACCCTAACATCCTAACAACAAACATCCTTAACCCCCTAACAACAAACAACCCTAAACCCCTAACAACAAACAATCCTAACCCCCTAACAACCAACAACGCACACCCCCTAACCACAAACAACACTAACACCCTAACCACAAACAACACTAACCCCGTAAGAACAAACTACACTAACGCCCTAACAACAAACAAAACTAACACCCTAACAACAAAAACTACTAAACCCCAACAAGAAACAACCCTAAACCCCTAACAAAAAACACTAACCCCCTAACAACAAACAACACTAAACCCCTAAGAAGAAACTAACCTAACCCCGTAACAACAAACAACCCTAACCTCCTAACAACAAACAACCTTAACCCCCTAACAACAAACAAACCTAAACCCCTAACAACAAACCATCCTAACCCCCTAACAACCAACAACGCACACCCCCTAACCACAAACAACACTAACACCCCAACCACAAACAACACTAACCCCGTAAGAACAAACAACACTAACCCGCTAACAACAAACAACACTAACACCCTAACAACAAAAACTACTAAACCCCAACAAGAAACAACCCTAAACCCCTAACAACAAACACTAACCCCCTAACAACAAACAACACTAAACCCCTAACAAGAAACTAACCTAACCATGTAACAACAAACAACCCTAACCTCCTAACAACAAATAACCCTAACCCCCTAACAAACAACAACACTAACCCCCTAACCACAAACAACACTAACACCCTAACAACAAAAACTACTAAACCCCAACAAGAAACAACCCTAAACCCCTAACAACAAACACTAACCCCCTAACAGCAAACAACACTAAACCCCTAACAAGAAACTAACCTAACCCCCTAACAACCAACAACGCACACCCCCTAACCACAAACAACACTAACGCCCTAACCACAAACAACACTAACCCCGTAAGAACAAACTACACTAACCCCCTAACAACAAACAACACTAACACCCTAACAACAAAAACTACTAAACCCAACAAGAAACAACCCTAAACCCCAAACAACAAACACTAACCCCCTAACAACAAACAACACTAAACCCCTAACAAGAAACTTACCTAACCCCGTAACAACAAACAACCCTAACCTCCTAACAACAAACAACCTTAAACCCCTAACAACAAACAACCCTAAACCCCTAACAACAAACAACACTAACACCCTAAGAACAAAAACCACTAAACCCCAACAAGAAACAATCCTAAACCCCTAACAACAAACACTAACCCCCTAACAACAAACAACACTAAACCCCTAACAAGAAACTAACCTAACTCCGTAACAACAAACAACCCTAACCTCCTAACAACAAACAACCCTAAACCCCTAACAAGAAACAACCCTAACCTTCTAACAACAAACAACCCTAACCCCCAAACAAACAACAACACTAACCCCCTAACCACAAACAACACTAACACCCTAACAACTAAAACTACTAAACCCCAACAAGAAACAACCCTAAACCCCTAACAACAAACACTAACCCCCTTACAACAAACAACACTAAACCCCTAACAAGAAACTAACCTAACCCCGTAACAACAAACAACCCTAACCTCCTAACAACAAACAACCTTAAAACTCTAACAACAAACAACCCTAAACCCCTGACAACAAACAACACTAACACACTAACAACAAAAAACACTAAACCCCAACAAGAAACAACACTAAACCCCTAACAACAAACACTAACCCCCTAACAACAAACAACACTAAACCCCTAACAAGAAACTAACCTAACCCTGTTACAACAAACAACCCTAACCTCCTAACAACAAATAACCCTAACCCCCTAACAAACAACAACACTAACCCCCTAACCACAAACAACACTAACACCCTAACCACAAACAACACTAACCCCGTAAGAACAAACTACACTCACGCCCTAACAACAAACAAAACTAACACCCTAACAACAAAAACTACTAAACCCCAACAAGAAACAACCCTAAACCCCTAACAAGAAACTAACCTAACCCTGTAACAACAAACAACCCTAACCTCCTAACAACAAACAACCTTAACCCCCTAACAACAAACAACCCTAAACCCCTAACAACAAACAACCCTAACCTTCTAACAACAAACAACCCTAACCCCCTAACAAACAACAACACTAACCCCCTAACCTCAAACAACACTAACACCCTAACAACAAAAACTACTAAAAAACAACAAGAAACAACCCTAAAGCCCTAACAACAAACACTAACCCCCTAACAACAAACAACTCTAAACCCCTAACAAGAAACTAACCTAACCCCGTAACAACAAACAACCCTAACCTCCTAACAACAAACAACCTTAAACCCCTAACAACAAAAAACCCTAAACCCCTAACAACAAACAACACTAACACCCTAACAACAAAAACCACTAAACCCCAACAACAAACAACACTAACCCCCTAACAAACAACAACACTAACCCCCTAACCACAAACAACACTAACACCCTAACAAGAAAAACTACTAAACTCCAACAAGAAACAACCTTAAACCCCTAACAACAAACACTAACCCCCTAACAACAAACAACCCTAAACACCTAACAACAAGCAGCACTAACACCCTAACAATAAAAACCACTAAACCCCAACAAGAAACAACACTAAACCCGTAACAACAAACACCAACCCCCTAACAACAAACAACACTAAACCCCTATCAAGAAACTAACCTAACAATGTAACAACAAACAACCCTAACATCCTAACAACAAACATCCTTAACCCCCTAACAACAAACAACCCTAAACCCCTAACAACAAACAATCCTAACCCCCTAACAACCAACAACGCACACCCCCTAACCACAAACAACACTAACACCCTAACCACAAACAACACTAACCCCGTAAGAACAAACTACACTAACGCCCTAACAACAAACAAAACTAACACCCTAACAACAAAAACTACTAAACCCCAACAAGAAACAACCCTAAACCCCTAACAACAAACACTAACCCCCTAACAACAAACAACACTAAACCCCTAAGAAGAAACTAACCTAACCCCGTAACAACAAACAACCCTAACCTCCTAACAACAAACAACCTTAAACCCCTAACAACAAACAACCCTAAACCCCTAACAACAAACAACACTAACACCCTAACAACAAAAACCACTAAACCCCAACAAGAAACAACACTAAACCCCTAACAACAAACACTAACCCCCTAACAACAAACAACACTAAACCGTTAACAAGAAACTAACCTAACCCTGTAACAACAAACAACCCTAACCTCCTAACAACAAACAACCTTAACCCCCTAACAACAAACAACCCTAAACCCCTAACAACAAACAATCCTAACCCCCTAACAACCAACAACGCACACCCCCTAACCACAAACAACACTAACACCCTAACCACAAACAACACTAACCCCGTAAGAACAAACAACACTAACCCCCTAACAACAAACAACACTAACACCCTAACAACAAAAACTACTAAACCCCAACAAGAAACAACCCTAAACCCCTAACAACAAACACTAACCCCCTAACAACAAACAACACTAAACCCCAAACAAGAAACTACCCTAACCCCGTAACAACAAACAACCCTAACCTCCTAACAACAAACAGCCTTAAACCCCTAACAACAAACAACCCTAAACACCTAACAACAAACAACACTAACACCCTAACAACAAAAACCACTAAACCCCAACAGGAAACAACACTAAACCCCTAACAACAAACACTAAAACCCTAACAACAAACAACACTAAACCCCTAACAAGAAACTAACCTAACCCTGTAACAACAAACAACCCTAACCTCCTAACAACAAACAACCCTAACCCCCTAACAAACAACAACACTAACACCCTAACAACAAAAACTACTAAACCCCAACAAGAAACAATCCTAAACCCCTAACAACAAACACTAACCCCCTAACAGCAAACAACACGAAACCCCTAACAAGAAACTAACCTAAACCCGTAACAACAAACAACCCTAACCTCCTAACAACAAACAACCTTAAACCCCTAACAACAAACAACCCTAAACCCCTAACAACAAACAATCCTAACCCCTTAACAACCAACAACTCTCAACCCCTAAGCACAAACAACACTAACACCCTAACCACAAACAACACTAACCCCGTAAGAACAACAACACTAACCCCCAACCACAAACAACACTAACACCCTAACAACAAAAACTACTATACCCCAACAAGAAACAACCCTAAACCCCTAACAACAAACACTAACCCCCTAACAACAAAAAACACTAAACCCCTAACAAGAAACTAACCTAACCCTGAAACAACAAACAACCCTAACCACCTAACAACAAACAACCCTAAACCCCTAACAACAAACAACCCTAACCTTCTAACAACAAACAACCCTAGCCCCCTAACAAACAACAACACTAACCCCCTAACCACAAACAACACTAACACCCTAACAACAAAAACTACTAAACTCCAACAAGAAACAACCTTAAACCCCTAACAAACACTAACCCCCTAACAACAAACAACCCTAAAAACCTAACAACAAACAACACTAACACCCTAACAACAAACAACCCTAAAACCCTAACAACAAACCATCCTAACCCCCTAACAACCAACAACGCCCACCCCCTAACCACAAACAACACTCACACCCTAACCACAAACAACACTAACCCCGTAAGAACAAACAACACTAACCCCCTAACCACAAACAACACTAACACCCTAACAACAAAAACTACTAAACCTCAACAAGGAACAACCCTAAACCCCTAACAACAAACACTAACCCCCTAACAACAAACAACACTAAACCCCTAACAAGAAACTAACCTAACCCCGTAACAACAAACAACCCTAACCTCCTAACAACAAACAACCTTAAACCCCTAACAACAAACAACCCTAAACATCTAACAAGAAACAACACTAACATCCTAACAACAAAATCCACTAAACCCCAACAAGAAACAACACTAAACCCCTAACAACAAACACTAACCCCCTAACAACAAACAACACTAAACCCCTAACAAGAAACTAACCTAACTCCGTAACAACAAACAACCCTAACCTCCTAACAACAAACAACCCTAAACCCCTAACAAGAAACAACCCTAACCTTCTAACAACAAACAACCCTAACCCCCAAACAAACAACAACACTAACCCCCTAACCACAAACAACACTAACACCCTAACAACATAAACTACTAAACCCCAACAAGAAACTACCCTAAACCCCTAACAACAAACACTAACCCCCTAACAACAAACAACACTAAACCCCTAACAAGAAACTAACCTAAACCCGTAACAACAAACAACCCTAACCTCCTAACAACAAACAACCTTAAACCCCTAACAACAAACAACCCTAAACCAGTAACAACAAACAACACTAACACCCTAACAACAAAAACCACTAAACCCCAACAAGAAACAACACTAAAGCCCTAACAACAAACACTAACCCCCTAACAACAAACAACACTAAACCCCTAACAAGAAACTAACCTAACCCTGTAACAACAAACAACCCTAACCTCCTAACAACAAACAACCTTAACCCCCTAACAACAAACAACTCTAAACCCCTAACAACAAACAATTCTAACCCCTTAACAACCAACAATGCTCACCCCCTAACCACAAACAACACTAATACCCTAACCACAAAAACACTAACCCCGTAAGAACAAACAACACTAACCCCCTAACAAAAAACAACCTTAAACCCCTAACAACAAACAACCCTAAACCCCTAACAACAAACAACACTAACACCCTAACAACAAAAACCACTAAACCCCAGCAAGAAACAACACTAAACCCCTAACAACAAACACTAACCCTCTAACAACAAACAACACTAAACCCCTAACAAGAAACTAACCTAACCCCGTAACAACAAACAACCCTAACCTCCTAACAACAAACAACCTGAAACCCCTAACAACAAAGAACCCTAAACACCTAACAACAAACAGCACTAATACCTTAACAACAAAAACCACTAAACCCCAACAAGAAACAACACTAAACCCCTAACAACAAACACTAACCCCCTAACAGCAAACAACACTAAACCCCTAACAAGAAACTAACCTAACCCTGTAACAACAAACAGCCCTAACCTCCTAACAACAAACAAAATTAACCCCCTAACAACAAACTACTCTAAACCCCTAACAACAAACAATCCTAACCCCCTAACAACCAACAACGCTCACCCCCTAACCACAAACAACACTAAAACCCTAACCACAAACAACACTAACCCCGTAAGCACAAACAACACTAACCCCCTAACAACAAACAACACTAACACCCTAACAACAAAAACCACTAAACCCCAACAAGAAACAACCCTAGACCCCTAACAACAAACACTAACCCCCTAACAACAAACAACACTAAACCCCTAACAAGAAACTAACCTAACCCCCTAACAACAAACAACCCTAACCTCCTAACAACAAACAACCTTAAACCCCTAACAACAAACAACCCTAAACCCCTAACAACAAACAACACTAACACCCTAACAAAAAAAACCTCTAAACCCCAACAAGAAACAACACTAAACCCCTAACAACAAACACTAGCCCCCTAACAACAAACAACACTAAACCCCTAACAAGAAACTAACCTAACCCTGTAACAACAAACAACCCTAACCTCCTAACAACAAACAACCTTAACCCCCTAACAACAAACAACCCTAAACCCCTAACAACAAACAATCCTAACCCCCTAACAACGAACAACTCTCACCCCCTAACCACAAACACTAACACCCTAACCACAAACAACACTAACCCCGTAAGAACAAACAACACTAACCCCTAACCACAAACAACACTAACACCCTAACAACAAAAACTACTAAACCCCAACAAGAAACAACCCTAAACCCCTAACAACAAACACTAACCCCCTAACAACAAAGAACACTAAACCCCTAACAAGAAACTAACCTAACCCTGTAACAACAAACAACCCTAACCTCCTAACAACAAACAACCTTAAACCCCTAACAACAAACAACCCTAAACCCCTAACAACAAAAAACACTAACAACCTAACAACAAAAAACACTAAACCCCAACAAGAAACAACACTAAACCCCTAACAACAAACACTAACCCCCTAACAACAAACAACACTAAACCCCTAACAAGAAACTAACCTAACCCTGTAACAACAAACAAACCTAACCTCCTAACAACAAACAACCTTAACCCCCTAACAACAAACAACCCTAAACCCCTAACAACAAACAATCCTAACCCCCTAACAACCAACAACGCACACCCCCTATCCACAAACAACACTAACACCCTAACCACAAACAACACTAACCCCGTAAGAACAAACAACACTAACCCCCTAACAACAAACAACACTAACACCCTAACAACAAAAACTACTAAACCCCCACAAGTAACAACCCTAAACCCCTAACAACAAACACTAACCCCCTAACAACAAACAACACTAAACCCCTAACAAGAAACTAACCTAAACCCGTAACAACAAACAACCCTAACCTCCTAACAACAAACAACCTTAAACCCCTAACAACAAACAACCCTAAACCCCTAACAACAAACAACACTAACACCCTAACAACAAAAACCAGTAAACCCCAACAAGAAACAACACTAAACCCCTGACAACAAACACTAACCCCCTAACAACAAACAACACTAAACCCCTAACAATAAACTAACCTAACCCTGTAACAACAAACAACCCTAACCTCCTAAGAAAAAACAACCCTAACCCCCTAACAACAAACAACCCTAAACCCCTAAAAACAAACAACACTAACACCCTAACAACAAAAACCACTAAACCCCAACAAGAAACAACACTAAACCCCTAACAACAAACACTAACCTCCTAACAACAAACAACACTAAACCCCTAACAAGAAACTAACCTAACCCTGTAACAACAAAAAACCCTAACCTCCTAACAATAAACCACCTTAACCCCCTAACAACAAACAACCCTAAACCCCTAACAACAAACAATCCTAACCCCCTAACAACCAACAACGCACACCCCCTAACCACAAACAACACTAACACCCTAACCACAATCAACACTAACCCCGTAAGAACAAACAACTCTAACCCCCTAACAACAAAAAACACTAACACCTTAACAACAAAAACTACTAAACCCCAACAAGAAACAACCCTAAACCCCTAACAACAAACACTAACCCCCTAACAACAAACAACACTAAACCCCTAACAAGAAACTAACCTAACCCCGTAACAACAAACAACCCTAACCTCCTAACAACAAACAACCTTAAACCCCTAACAACAAACAACCCTAAACCCCTAACACCAAACACTAACACCCTAACAACAAAAACCACTAAACCCCAGCAAGAAACAACACTAAACCCCTAACAACAAACACTAACCCCCTAACAACAAACAACACTAAACCCCTAACAACAAACACTAACCCCCTAACAACAAACAACACTAAACCCCTAACAAGAAACTAACCTAACCCTGTAACAACAAACAACCCTAACCTAATAACAACAAACAACCCTAACCCCCTAACAAACAACAACACTAACCCCCTAACCACAAACAACACTAACACCCTAACAACAAAAACTACTAAACCCCAACAAGAAACAACCCTAAACCCCTAACAACAAACACTAACCCCCTAACAACAAACAACACTAACAGCCTAACAACAAAAACCACTAAACCTCAACAAGAAACAACCCCAAACCCCTAAATAGAAACAACACTAACCACCTAACAACAACCCTAACCCCCTAACAACAAACAACCCTAACCCCCAACAAGAAACTACTCTAACCCGCTAACAACAAACAACCCTAAGCCCCTAACAACAAGGAACCCTAACACTCTAACAAGAAACAACACTAACCCCCTAACAACAAAAAACACTAACCCCCTAACAACAAACACCACTAACCCCCTAACAACAATCCTAACAACCTAACAACAAACAACACTAACCCCCTAAAAATAAACTACACTAAACCCCTAACAACAAACAACCTTAAACCCCTAACAACAAACAACACTAAACCCATAACAACAAACAACCCTATCCTTCTAACAACAAACAACCCTAACCCCCTAACAAACAACAACACTACCCCCCTAACCACAAACAACACTAACACCCTAACAACAAAAACATCTAAACCCCAACAAGAAACAACACTAAACCGCTAACAACAAACAACAATAATATCCTAACAACAAAAACCACTAAACCCCTAACAAGAAACTACCCTAACCCCGTAACAACAAACAAAACTAAACCTGCAACAAGAAACAACCCTAACCCCCAAACAACAAACAACCCAAACCCCTAACATCAAACAACACTAACCCCATAAGAACAAACAACCCTAACCCACTAACAACAAACATTCCTCTCCCCCTAACAACCAACAACACTAACCCCCTAACCACAAACAACACTAACACCCTAACAACAAAAACCACTAAACCCCAACAAGAAACAACCCTAAACCCCTAACAACAAACAACACTAACCCCCTAACAACACACAACCCTATCCAAACAACAAACTACAATAACCCACCAACAGCAAACAACACTAACCCCCTAACAAGAACCTACCCTAACCCCGTAACAACAAACAACCCTAACCCCTAACAACAAACAACACTAACCCCCTAACAACAAACAACCCTAACCCCCTAACAACAAACAACACTAACCCCCAAACAACAATCAACCCTAACCCCTAAAAACCAAAAACACTAACCCACTAACAACAAAGAACCCTAACCCACTAACAACAAACAACCCTAACACCCTAACAACAAACAACACTAACCCCCTAACAACAAACAACCCTAACCCCTATCATCAAACAACACTAACCCCGTAACAACAAACAACCCTAACCCGCAAACAACAAACAACCCTAACCCCCTAAGAACAAACAATCCTATCCCCCTAACAACCAACAACACTAACCCCCTAACCACAAACAACACTAACACCCTAACAACAAAAACCAGTAAACCCCAACAAGAAACAACCCTAAACTGCTAACAACAAACAACACTAACCCCCTAACAACAAACAAACCTAACCCCTATCATCAAACAACACTAACCCCGTAACAACAAACAACCCTAACCCCCAAACAACAAACAACCCTAACCCCCTAAGAACAAACAATCCTATCCCCCTAACAACCAACAACACTAACCCCCTAACCACAAACAACACTAACACCCTAACAACAAAAACCACTAAACCCCAACAAGAAACAACCCTAAACTGCTAACAACAAACAACACTAACCCCCTAACAACACACAACACTAACCAAACAGCAAACAACCCTAACCCACCAACAACAAACAACACTAACCCCCTAACAAGAACCTACCCTAACCCCGTAACAACAAACAACCCTAACCCCTAACAACAAACAACCCTAACCCCCTAACAACAAACAACCCTAAACCCCTACCATCAAAGAACACTAACACCCTAACAACAAACAACCCTAACACCCTAACAACAAACAACACTAGCCCCCAAACAACAAACAACCCTAACCCCTAAAAACCAAAAACACTAACCCACTAACAGCAAACTAAACTAACCAACTAACAACAAACAACCCTAACACCCTAACAACAAACAACACTAACCCCCTAACAACAAACAACCCTAACCCCTAACATCAAACAACACTAACCCAGTAACAACAAACAACCCTAACCCCCTAACAACAAACATTCCTATCCCCCTAACAACCAACAACACTAACCCCCTAACCACAAACAACACTAACACCCTAACAACAAAAACCACTAAACCCCAACAAGAAACAACCCTAAACCCCTAACAACAAACAACACTAACCCCCTAACAACACACAACCCTAACCAAACAACAGACAACCCTAACCCACCAACAACAAACAACACTAACCCCCTAACAAGAACCAACCCTAACCCCGTAACAACAAAAAACCCTAACCCCTAACAACAAACAACCCTAACCCCCAACAACAAACAACCCTAAACCCCTAACATCAAAGAACACTAACACCCTAACAACAAACGACCCTAACCCCCTAACAACAAACAACACTAACCCCCAAACAACAAACAACCCTAACCCCTAAAAACCAAAAACACTAACCCACTAACAACAAACAACCCTAACCCACTAACAACAAACAACCCTAACACCCTAACAGCAAACAACACTAACCCCCTAACAACAAAAAACCCTAACCCCTAACATCAAACAACACTAACCCCGTAACAACAAACAACCCTAACCCCCAAACAACAAACACTAACCCCCTAACAACAAACAACACTAAACCCCTAACAAGAAACTAACCTAACCCCGTAACAACAAACAACCCTGACCTCCTAACAACAAACAACCTTAACCTCCTAACAACAAACACCCCTAAACGCCTAACAACAAACAATCCTAACCCCCTAACAACCAACAACACTAACCCCCTAACCACAAACAACACTAACACCCTAACCACAAACAACACTAACCCCGTAAGAACAAACAACACTAACCCCCTAACAACAAACAACACTAACACCCTAACAACAAAAACCACTAAACCCCAACAAGAAACAACCCGAAACCCCTAAATACAAAAAGCACTAACCCCCTAACAACAACCCTAACCCCCTAACAACAAACAACCCTAACCCCCAACAACAAACAACTCTAACCCACTAACTACATACAACCCTAATCCCCTAACAACAAAGAAAACTAACTCTCTAACAAGAAACAACACTAACCCCCTAACAACAAAAAACACTAACCCCCTAACAACAAACACCACTAACACCCTAACAACAATCCTAACAACCTAACAACAAACAACACTAACCCCTTAAAACAAACTACCCTAAACCCCTAACAACAAACAACCCTAACCCCCTAACAACCAACAACAGTAAACCCCTAACCACAAACAACACTAACATCCTAACAACAAAAACCACTAAAGTACAACAAGAAACAACCCTAACCCCCTAACAACAAACAACCCTAACCCCCTATACAACCAACAACACTAACCCCGTAACCACCAACAGCACTAACCCAGTAAAAATAAAAAAAAATACTAACCCCCTAACAACAACCAACACTTATCCCCTAAAAACAAACAACACTAACCCCCAACAAGAAAGAACCCAAATCCTCTAACAACAAACATCTCTAACCCCCTAACAACAAAAAACTCTGAACCCCTAACAACAAACAACACTAACCCACTAACAACAAACAACACTAACCCCCTAACAACAAACAACCCTAAGTCTCTAACAACAAACAACCTTCAACCCCTAAAATCCAACAACCCAAAACCCCTAACAACAAAAGTAACCACCTATCAACAAACAACCCTAACCCCATAACAACCAACAACACTAACCCCCATCCACAAACAACACTAACCCCCTAACAACACACAACACTAACCCTCTTACAAAAAAAAATCCTAACCCCCTAACAACAAACAACACTAACCCCTTAACAACAAACATCCCTAACCCACTAACAACAAACAAAACTAACGCCCTAACAAACATTAACCCCCGACCAGAAACAACACTAACCCCCTAACAAAAATCAACCCTAACTCCCTAACAACAAACAACCCTAACCCACTAACAACAAACAACCCTAACACCCTAACAACAAACAACACTAACCCCCTAACAACAAACAACCCTGAACCCCTAACAACAAACAACACTATACCCCTAACAACAAACAACCTTAACCCCCTAACAACAATCAAACCTAACCCCCAAACAACAAACAACCCTAACCCCCAAACAACGAACAACCCTAACCCCCTCACGAAAACAACCCTAAGCCCCTAACAAGCACAACTCTAAACCCCGAAAATGCAATCGTAACCCCGTAACAAACACAACCCTAACCCCCTAACAAAGCCTAACAATAACTTTAAACCTGACCATAAGCATAACCCCAAACCCTAGCACTAACTCTAACTCTAAACCTAACACTAACTTAGCCCTGCCCTTTATCGTAAACCTAGCCTTAACCCTAACCTTACCCCTACCCGAACCCTAACTCCATACCTAACCCGAACACTAAACTTGACCCTACTCTAACTTTAACTCTAACGTGACTATTAACTGAAACATCACCCTAACCCTACGCCTAAATCTAACTCGAGCCCTAACCATAACAATTACCCTAAACCCTCGCCTTAACTGTAAACCTAACCCTAACCCTCACCCTAATCCTTAACCGTATCCCCAACCCTAAACCTGACGCTATCCCCAAACTTATCCCTAACCCTAACCCTAATACGAACAGTAACCCAAATCTAACCCTAACCCTAATATTAAACCTAAACTTAAATCTACCCTAACCATAAACCTAACCCTAACACCCTAAACCTAACGTCTAACACCGTCTATAATCCTAACCCTTATCATAACCCTCACCCTTAACCTAAACTTCACACTAACCCTAAACCTAACCTAACGCTGACCCTAGACATAACGCCTAACCCTAACCGAACCCTAAACCTATCCTTAACACTAACCTGAACACAAACCCAAACCCTAGCCCTCACCATAAAAATAACCCTCACCCTATCCTGAACTTCATCCAAACACTAACCATAACCTTAACCCTAAACCTAGACCTAACCCAAACCCTAACCTCAAACCTAACTCTAAGAATAACGCTAGTCCATCTGTAACCCTAAACTGAACACTTACAATAGCCCTGAACCTAACCCTAAACTTAATCCTAATCCTAAACCTAGACCTAATCCTAACCCTAACCCTAACTCTAACCTTGACCCTAAATAGAACACTAAGTCTAACCCTCAACTTGGACCTAAACCTAAATCTTACCCTACACTTAACCCTAACCCTAAACCTAACCCTCACTCTAACTCTAACCCTAATCATAACACTTACCCTAAACCCTCACCTTAACTGTAAAACTAACCGTAACCCTCACCCTAACCCCTAACCGTATCCCACAACGCTAACCCTAATGCTATCCCTAACCCTAACCCTAACACTAACCTGAAACCCCTGAGCCCTAATGATAAACCTAACCCTAACACAAACCCTAACCCTAACACCAAAGCCTAGCAAAAACCTTAACCCTAACTCTCACCCTAACTCTAACACTAACCCGAAACCTAATCATGAACCTAACCCTAACCCTAAACCAAACCTAACCATGACCAGAAACACAAGGTCTAACCGGAACCCTCACCCAAAACCTAATCCTAAACTACACCTCTAACTCTAACACTTTACCATAACCATAATCCAAACCCTACCCAACCCTAACCCTAAACCTAACCCTCACCCCAACCACAACGCCTAACACAACCATAACCCTTACCCTAACCGTAACACTAAACTTAACCCTAACCTTAAATCTAACCCTAACCCTAAAACTAAACACAACCCATGAACTTAACCCTAACCCTGAACATAACCTTAACACTAACCTGAAAACAAGCCCAAACCTTAGCCATAACCCTAACCCTCACCCTGTCTTAAACTTCACCCTATCCCTAACCTAAAACTCACCCTGACTTTAACCCTAACCCTACCCCTAAACCTAACCCTCACCTTAACCTTGGCCCACCTGTAACCCTAAACCTAACCCTTACAATAACTCTGACCCTAATCCTCGCCCTAAACCTAATTCTAATCCTAACCCTGACCCTAACCCTAACCTAACCTTAACCCTATCTTTAAGCCTACCATAATCTTAAACCTAACCCTAACCCTTAACCCTAACTCTAACCCTAACCCTAGCCCTAACCCTAATCTTAACTGTAACACTTTCCCAAAATCCTCATCTTAACTGTAAATGTAACTCTAACTCTTACCCTAACCCTAAACTTAACCCTAATTATAACCCTAACCTAAACCTAACTGAAATGCTAACCCTTAACCGTAACTCTAACGCTAATCCTTAGCCTAAACCTAACCTTAACCCTAAACCTAACCCTAACCACTGACCCTAACTCTAACCCTAAGCCTAAGCCGAACCCGAACCCTTAACCAAAATTTCACCCTAAGCATAACACTAAGCCTACCCTAACTTCATTCAAACCCTAACCCTAAGCAAAACTAACACTAACACTAAACCTAACCCTAACCCTAAACCTAACCCTAACCCTGACTCTAACCTGAACCCAAACCCCTAACCCTAACCCTCTCGCAGAACATAAATTCACTGTAACCCTAAACACTAAATCTCCCCAACCCTGACCCTAACCGTAAACATAATCCCAACACTAAACTTAAACCTAACCCTGACTCTAACTCTAACTTTAACCCTAAAACTTACCCTACACACGCAGTTTGAATGGAAACCTAGCACTATCCCTCACCCTAACATCTAAACCTAACCCCAACCCTGAACCCAACCCTATCTCTAACTAAAAACTAGTCCTAAACCTAACTATGACTTAACCCTAACACTTACCCTAACTCTAAACCTGACCTTAACCCTAAACTTAATTCTAACCTTAACCCTAACCCTAACCCCAACACTAACCCTAAGCTCAACACTCACCCTTAACTTAAACTTCACCCTAACCCTAACCCTAAACCAAACACTAACCCTAACCCTAAACCTAACCTTAAACCTGAC
Organism: Loxodonta africana; assembly: GCF_030014295.1. NCBI lineage: Eukaryota > Metazoa > Chordata > Mammalia > Proboscidea > Elephantidae > Loxodonta > Loxodonta africana. Next base: position 975,593 of record NW_026974831.1, on the reverse strand, counting down.
CCTAACATTAACCCAAACACTTAACGCTAAACCTAACACTAAGCCTAACCCTAACCTTAACCTAAACACCAAAGCCTAATCCTAACCCTCATCCTTAACCTAAACTTCACCCTAAACCTAAGCCTAACCCTAACCCTAAAATTACACCTAACCCTAAACTATCCTCTAACTCTCGCCCTAACCCTAACTCTAACCCTAACCCTGGTAAACCCTGGTAGTAACACCCTAAAACATCAGCTTAACTGTAAATGTAACACTAAGCCTCACACAAACCCCTAACCCTTTCCCTAACCCTATCACTCATCCTAACCCTAACCCTGACCTAAACTTAATCCTTACCCTAACCCTAAACTTAACGCTAACTTTAACTCTACCCTAAACCTAACAATAACTCTAAACCGGACCCTAACCCTAACCCTAAACCCTAGATCTAACTCGAACTCTAAACCTAACCCTAACCCTAACCTGGCCCCACCCTTTACAGTAAAGCTAGCCTTAACCCTAACCTTACCCCTACCCTAACCCTAAACCTAACCCTTACAATATCAATAACCCCTAGCAGGGTCCTGCCTAGTCTCTCCCACCTCATCACTCCTTACAAAGAGCCCTGCTTTGTCTCTCCCACATCCTCACTCCCTAAGCAGGGCTCTGCCTGTCCTCTCCCACCTCCTCACTCTCTATGCAGGACTCTGCCTTGTTCTCCCACCTCTTCACTCCCTACACAGGGCCCTGGCTAGTGTCTCCCATCTTCTCACTCCATACACAGCTTTCTGCCTGTTCTTTCCCACTTCCTCACTTCCTACACGGAGCCCTGCCTGGTCTCTCCCACCTCCTCACTCCCTACACCAGTCCCTGCCTGATCTCTCCTACCTCCTCACTCCCTGCACAGGGCCCTGCCTGGTCTCTCCCACATCCTTACTCCATACAAAGGGACTTGCCTGATCTCTGGCCTCCTCACTCCCTGCACAGAGCCCTGCCTGGTCTCTCCCAACTCCTCACTCCCTATTCAGGTCTCTGAATGTTTCTCCCACCTCTTCACTCCCTACACAGGGCCCTGCCTGCTGTCTTCCATCTTCTCACTCCCTACACAAGTTTCTGCCTATTCTCTCTCACCCCCTCACTTGCTAAACACAGTCCTGCCTGTTCTTTCCCACCTCCTGACTCAGTACACAGGTCTCTGCCTGGTCTCTTCCAACTCCTCACTCCCTAGACAGGGCCCTGCCTGGTCTCTGCCACCTCCTCACTCCCTACACAGGTCTCTGACTGCTCCCTGCCACCTCCTCACTCCCTACACAGGGCCCTGCCTGGTATCTCCCACCTCCTCACTCCCTACACAGGGCTCTGTCTTTTCTCTCCCACCTCCTCAGTCCCTACACAGGTATCTGGGTGGTCTCTCCCACCTCCTCACTCCCTTTACAGGGCCCTGATGATCTCTCCCACCTCCTCACTCCCTAAACAGGACCCTGCCTGGTCTCTCCACCTCCTTACTCCCTGCACAGGGCTCTGGCTAGTCTCTCCTACATCCTCACTCTTTATACAGCATCCTACCTGGTCTCTCTCACCTCCTCACTCCCTATGCAGGTCTCTGCCTGGTCTCTCCCACCTCCTCACTCCCTACACAGGTCCCTGACTGGCCTCTCTCACCTCCTCACTCCCTTTACAGGGCCCTGATGATCTCTCCCACCTCCTCACTCCCTAAACAGGGCCCTGCCTGGCCTCTCCCACATCCTCAATTCACACAGGGCCCTGCCTCCTCTCTCTCACATCCTGACTGCACACACAGGGCCCTAACTGGTCCCTCCCACCTTCTCCATCCCTACACAGGTCTCTGCATGGTTCTCCCACCTCCCCATTCCCTACAAGGGTCTCTGCCTGTTCTCTCCCACCTCTTCAATCCCTAGACAGGGCCCTGCCTCTTCTCTCCCACTTCCTCACTCCCTACTCAGGGCCCTGCCTGGTATTTCTAACCTCCTCAGGCCACACACAGGGCCCTGCCTGGTCTCTCCCAAATCCTCACTCCCTACACAGGACTCTGCCTGGTCTCTCCCAACACCTCACTCCCTACAAAGGGCCCTGCCTGGAATCTCCCACCTCCTCACACCCTACCCAGGGTCCTGCCTAGTCAATCCCACCTCCTCACTCCCTACGCAGGGCTCTGCCTGTCCTCTCTCGCCTTCTCACTCCCTACGCAGGACTCTGCCTGGTTCTCCACCTCTTCGCTCCCTACACAGGGCCTTGCCTGGTCTCTCCTACCTCCTCACTCCCTACACAGTTCTCTGCCTGTTCCCTCCCATTCCTCAATCCCTACACAGGTCTCTGGGTGGTCTTTCCCACCTCCTTACTACATACACAGGTGTTAGCCTGTTTTCTCCCTCCTCCTCACTCCCTACACAGGGCCCTGATGTTCTCTCGCACCTGCTCACTCCCTAAACAAGCCACTGCCTGGTCTCTCCACCTCCTTACTCCCTCCACAGGGCCCTGCCTGGTCTCTCTCACCTCCTCACTCCCTACACAGGGCCATGCCTGGCCTCTCCCACCTCCTCACTCCCTACACAGGGCTCTGCCTGGTCTCTATCACCCCCTCACTCCCTACACAGGGTCCTGCCTTACCTCTCCCACCTCCTCAGTCCCTGCACTGTGTTTCTGGCTGTTATCTCCCTTCTTCTCACTCCCTACACAGGGCTGTGCTTGTTCTCTCCCATCTCCTCACTCCCTATACAGGGCCCTGCCTGGTGTATCCCATCTGCTCACTCCCTGCACAGGGCCCTGATGATCTCTCCTACATCCTCACTCCCTACACAGGGCCCTGCCTGGCATCTCCCCCTCCTTACTCCCTACACACAGACCTGCCTGGTCTCTTCCACATCCTCACTCTGTACACAGGGTCCTACCTGGTCTCTCCCACCTCCTCACTCCCTACACAGGGCCCTGCCTGGTCTCTCCTAACACCTCACTTCCTACACAGGGCTCTGCCTGATCTCTCCCACATCCTGACTCCCTACTCAGGTATCTGGGTGGTCTCTCCCAACTCCTCACTGTGTATGCAGGGCCTTACCTGTTCTCTATCACCTCCTCACTCCCTACACAGGGCCCTGATGGTCTCTCCCACCTCCTCACTCCCTACACAGGGTCCTGCCTGGTCTCTCCCACTTCCTCAATCCCTACACAGGTCCCTGACTGGTATCTCCACCACCTTACTTCCTACACACAGCCTTGCCTGTTCTCTTCCACATCCTCACTCTGTACACAGGGTCCTACCTGGTCTCTCCCACCTCCTCACTCCCTACACAGGGCCCTGCCTGGTCTCTCCTAACACCTCACTTCCTACACAGGGCTCTGCCTGATCTCTCCCACATCCTGACTCCCTACTCAGGTATCTGGGTGGTCTCTCCCAACTCCTCACTGTGTATGCAGGGCCTTACCTGTTCTCTATCACCTCCTCACTCCCTACACAGGGCCCTGATGGTCTCTCCCACCTCCTCACTCCCTACACAGGGTCCTGCCTGGTCTCTCCCACTTCCTCAATCCCTACACAGGTCCCTGACTGGTATCTCCACCACCTTACTTCCTACACACAGCCTTGCCTGTTCTCTTCCACATCCTCACTCTGTACACAGGGTCCTACCTGGTCTCTCTCACCTCATCACTCCCTACACAGGGCCCTGCCTGGTCTCTCCTAACACCTCACTCCCTACACAGGGCTCTGCCTGGCCTCTCCCACCTCCTCACTCCCTACACAGGGCCCGGCCTGGTCTCTCCTTCTTCTCAATCCCTACACAGGTCTCTGCCTCTTCTCTCCAAGATACTCACTCCGTACACTGGGCCCTGCCAGGTCTCTCCCACCTCCTCAGTCCCTTCACAGGTCTTTGCCTGGTCTCTCCCACATCTCTGCCTCTTCTCTCCTGCATCCTCACTCCCAACATAGGGCCCTGCCTGGTCTCTCCCACCTTCTCACTCCCTACACAGGACGCTGCCTGGCCTCTCCCACCTCCTCAGGACCTACACAGGTCCCTGCCTGGTCTCTTCCAGCTCCTCACTCCCTACACAGGTGTCTGCCTGGATTCTCCCACCTCCTCACTCCTTACACAGGGCCCTGCCTGGTATGTCCCTCCTCCTCACTCCCTACAGAGGGCCCTGCCTGGTGTCTCCCTTCTGCTTACTCCCTACATATGTCTCTGTCTCTTCTCTGCCACCTCCTCACTCTCTACACAGGGCCCTGCCTGATCTCTGGCACATTCTCACTCCCTACACAGGACCTGTGTGGTCTCTCCCAACACCTCACTCCCTCCACAGGGCCCTGCCTGGATGCTCCCTCCCCCTCACACCCTGCACAGGGTCCTGCTTGGTCTCTCCCACCTCATCACTCCTTACACAGGGCCTGCCTGGTCTCTCCCATCTCCTCACTCCCTATACTTGGCTCTGCCTGGTCTCTCCCATCTCCTCACTCCCTAAGCAGGACTCTGCCTGGGTCTCCCTCTTCTTCACTCCCTACACAGGGCCCTGTCTGGTGTCTCCCATCTTCTCTATGCACAGAGCCCTGCCTGGTCTGTCCCACCTCCTCACTCCCTACACTCTTCTCTGCCTGTTCTCTCCCACCTCCTAACTCCCTGCACAGGGCCCTGCCTGGTCTCTCCCATATCCTTACTCCATACAGGGACATGCCTGATCTCTGGCCAACTCACTCCCTACAGAGGGCCCTTCCTGGTCTCTCCCATCTCCTCACTCCCTATGCAGGTCTCTGAATGGTTCTCCCACCTCTTCACTCCCTACACAGGGCCCTGCCTGCTCTCTACCATCTTCTCAATCCCTACACAGGTTTCTGCCTATTCTCTCCCACCTCCTCACTCCCTACACAGGTCTCTGCCTGGCCTCTCCCACTTCCTCACTCCCTACACAGGTCCCTGCTTCGTCTCTCCCACCTCATCACTCCTTACACAGGGCCCTGCCTGGTCTCTCCTACATTCTCACTCTTTACACAGCATCCTACCTGGTCTCTCTCACCTCCTCACTCCCTATGCAGGTCTCTGCCTGGTCTCTCCTAAGGCCTAACTCCCTACTCAGGTCCCTGCCTGACCTCTCCCACCTCCTCACTCCCTAGACATGGCCGTGCCTGGTTGCTCCCAGCCCCTCACTCCCTACTCAGGGCCCCGCCTTTTCTCTCCCACCTCCTCCATCCCTGTAAAGGTCTCTGCCTGCTCTGTCCCACCTCCTTACTCCCTACAGAGTTCTCTGCCTGTTCTCTTCCACATCCTCACTCCTTACACAGGGCCCTTCCTGGTCCCTCCCACCTCCTCACTTCCTACACCTGTCCCTGCCTGGTCTCTTCCATCTCCTCTCTCCCTACTCAGGGCCCTGCCTGGTCTCACCCACCTCCTCACTCCCTACAAAGGTCTCTGTCTGGTCTCTCAGCTCTTCACTCCCTACACAGGTTTCTGTCTCTTTTGTCCCACCATCTTACTCCCTATACAGTGCCCTGCCTGGTCTCTCACTCTCTATACAGGGCCCTGCATGGTCTCTCCCACCTCCTGACTCCCTTCACAGTGCCCAGCGTAGTCCCTCCCACCTCCTCACTCCCTACACAGGTTAGGGTTTAGGGTTTAGTTTAGTGTTAGGGTTATGGTTCGGGATCGGGTTTAGGGGTTAAGGTTAGGTTTTAGGGTTTAGTGTTCGAGTTTAGGGTCAGGGTCAGTTTTTAGTGTCAGGGTCAGGGTTTATGGTCAGGGTTTAGGGTCAGGGTCAGGGTCAGGGTTAGGGGTTAGGGTCAGGGTTAGGTTTAGGGTTTGTTTTTATGGTTAGGGTTTAGGGTTTAGGATTAGGGTTGGGGTAAGGTTAGGGCTATGTGTTAGGGCTAGGGGTTAGGGTTTAGTGTTTAGTGATAGAGTTTAGGGTCAGGGTCAGAGTCAGTGTTTAGTGTCAGGGTCAGAGTTTAGGGTCAGGGTTAGGGTCACGGTCAGGGTTAGGGTCATGGTCAGGGTTTAGGGTCATTGTCACGGTTTAGGGTCAGGGTCTGGGTCAGGGTTAGGGGTTAGAGTCAGGGTTAGGTTTAGGGTTTGGGTTTAGGGTTAGGATTTAGGGTTTAGGGTTAGGGCTAGGGTTAGTTTTAGAGGTTAGAGGTTAGGGTTAGGGTTAGGGCTAGGGCTAGGGCTTGGTGTTAGGGCTAGGTCTAGGGCTAGGGTTTTAGGGCTAGAGTTTAGGGTTAGGGTTAGGGTTTTGGGTTAGGCTGATGGTTAGAGTTTAGGGTTAGGGTTCATGGTTAGTGCTAGGGTTAGTGTTAGGGTTTAGGGTTAGGGTTAGGGTTTAGGGTTAGCAGTTAGTGTTAGGGTTAGTGTTCAGGGTTAGGGTTTGGGTTTAGGGTTAGCGGTTAGTGTTAGGGTTAGTGTTCAGGGTTAGGGTTAATGTTTAGGGTTAGGTTTTAGGGTTCGAGTTAGTGTTAGGGTTAGGGCTAGGGCTAGGGCTAGGACTTGGGCTAGGGCCTAGGGCTAGGGCTAGTGATATGGTTTGTGTTTAGGGTTCGGGTTTGGGTTCACGTTAGGCTTCGGTTTAGGATTTGGGTTAGGGTTTTGGGTAAGGGTTATTGTTAGGTTCAGGGCTATTGTAAGGGTTAGGTTTAGGGTTACAGGTGGACTAGCGTTATGATTAAAGTTTAAGTTTAGGGTTTGGGTTAGGTTTAGATTTAGGGTTAGGGTTTGGATGAAGTTTACGATATGGTGAGTGTTATTTTTAAGGTTAGGTCTAGAGTTTGGGTTCGTGTTCAGGTTAGTGTTAAGGTTAGGTTTAGCGTTTGGATTAGGGTTAGGGGTTATGTTTGGGGGTAGGGTTATGTTTAGATTTAGGGTTAGTGTGAAGTTTAGGTTAAGAGTGAGGGTTACAGTTAGGGTTAGGGTAAGGGTGAGGGTTAGGGTCAGAGTTATTGTAAGGGTTAGGTTTAGGGTACTACAGGTGGGCCAAGGTTAAGTTTAGGGTTTGATTTAGGGGTAGGGTTAGGGTTAAAGTTAGGGTGAGCTTTAGCTTAGGGATAGGGTGAAGTTTAAGATAGGCTGAGGGTTAGTTTTAGGGTTATGGTTAAGGTTTGAGTTTGGTTTCAGGTTAGTGTTAAGGTTATGTTTAGGGTTAGGGTTAGGGTTAGGGTTAGGTGTAGGGTAAGATTTCGGTTTAGGTTCAGGTTTAGAATTAGAGTTAGTGTTCTATTTAGGATCAAGCTTAGAGTTTGGGTTAGGGTTAGGATTAGGGTTAGGTCTAGGGTTAGGTTCAGGGCTAATGTAAGGCTTAGTTTTAGGGTTACAGGTGGAGTAGTGTTATGGTTAGAGTTAGGTTTAAGGTTAGGGTTTGGGTTAGGTTTAGGTTTAGGGTGAAGGTTAGGGTTAGTGTTGGATGAACCTTAGGACGGGGTGAGGGTTATTCTTATGATTAGGGCTGAAGTTTGATTTTGTGTTCAGGTTAGTGTTAAGGTTAGTTTTAGGGTTCGGGTTAGTGTTAGGAGTTACGTTTAGGGTTAGTGTTAGGTTTAGGTTCAGGGTTAGAGTGATGTTTAGGTTCATAGTGAGGGTCAAGTAAGGGTTAGGATTACGGTGAGGATTATACTTAGTGTTAGAGTTTACGTTTAGGGTGTTAGGGTTAGGTTTATGGTTAGGGTAGGGTTAAGTTTAGGGTTAATGTAAGGGTTAGTATTAGATTAGTGTTACTGTTCGTGTTTGGGTTAGGGTTAGGGATAAGTTTAGGGATAGCGGCAGGTTTAGGGTTGGGGATTCGGTTAGGGGTTCGGGTGAGGTTTAGTGTTAGGTTTACAGTTAAGGTGAGGGTTTAGGGTAAGTGTTATGGTTAGGGTTAGAGTTAGAGTTAGGGTTAGGGTTAGGGTGAATTTTCAGTTAATAGTGAGGGTTAGGTAAGGGTTAGGGTTAAGGTTAGAGTTAGGATTAAGATTAGTGTTAGGGTTAGGTTTAGGGTTAGGGATAGGATAGGGGTAAGGTTAGGGTTAAGGCTAGGTTTACGGTCAAGGGTACGTCTAGGTTAGGGTTAGGATTAGGTGTAGAGTTAGAGTTAGTGCTAGGGTTTAGGGGTAGGGTTCGGGTCAGGTTTAGAGTTTTTGTTAGTGTTAGGGTTAGGGTAGAGTTAAGGTTAGGGTTAAGTTTAGGGTTAGGGTAAGGGTTATGTTTAGGTCAGGGTTAGGGTTAGGGTTAGGGATAGGGTTAGGTTTAGGGAAAGGGTTAGGGTTCGTGTGAGGGTTAGTGTTAGATTTACAGTTAAGCTGGTGTTTTACAGTGTTACGGTTAGGGTCAGGGTTAGAGTTAGAGTTAGGGTTAGGGCTAGACTGAGGGGATATTTAGGGTTAGGTTTAATTTTAGGGTTAATTTTAGGGTTAATAGATGTATAGGGTGAAAGTTAAGTTAAGATTAGCGTTAGGGTAAATATTAGAGTTAGGTGTTTGGGTTAAGGTTAGGATCAGGTTAGGGTTAAGTTTAGGGTTAGTGTTAGTGTCAGGGTTAGGTTTTGGTGTTTGGGTTAATGTTAGGGTTAGCTTTAGGGTTAGGGTTTAGTTTAAGGTTAGGGTCAGGGTGCAGTTTAAGTTAAGTGTGAGGGTTGAGCTTAGGGTTAGTGTTAGGGGTTAGGGTTAGGGTTAAGGTTAGGATTAGGATTAGGGTTAAGATTAGTTTTAGGGTTAGGGTAAGTGTTACGGTTAAGTCATGGTTAGGTTTAGGGCTAGGTAAAGGTTAGAGATAAGATTAGGTTAAGGGTAGGGTTTAGGTTTAGATGTTAGTGTGAGGGTTAGTGCTAGGTTTCCATTTAAGCTGAGTGTGTAGGGTAAGTTTTAGGGTTAGGATTAGGGTTAGAGATAGATTTAGGGTCAGGGTTAGGATTATGTTTAAGGTTAGGGTTAGGTATATGGTTAGGATTAGGGTTAGGGTCAGGGTTGGGGAGATTTAGTATTATGTTTAGTTTTAGGGCTAGGGTTAGGGTGAAGTTTATGTTAAGCGTGAGGGTTAGGGTTAGGGTTAGGGGTAAGGGTTCAGGTTAGGGTCAGGGTTAGGGTTTGCGTTAGGTTTAGGGTTAGCTTTAGTTTTGGTTAGGGTTAGGATTTGAATGAAGTTAGGGTAGGTTTAGGGTTATGGGTAGGGTGAAATTTTGGTTAGAGTTATTGTTCGGGGTTAGGGTTAGGTTTGAGTTTATCGTAGGGTTAAAGTTAGGGTTAAGGTTAGGTTAGGGTTATGGTCAGGGTTAAGATTAGGATTAGGTTTAGGGTGAGGGTTAGGGTCCGAGTTATTGTAAGGGTTAGTTTTAGGGTTCCAGGTGGGCCAAGGTTAAGGTTAGGGTTAGGTTTAGGGGTAGGGATAGGGATAGGTTTAGAATTAGGTTAACATAAACTTCACCCTAACCCTAGCCCTAAAACTAAACATAATTAGAATTAGGGTGAGCTTTAGGTTAGGGATAGGGTGAAGTTTAAGTTAGGGTGAGGGTTAGGGTTAAGGTTATGGCTAAGGTTTGGGTTAGTTTTCAGGTTCGTGTTAAGGTTGTGTTTCGTGTTAGGGTTAAGTTTACGGGTTCTGTTTAGTTTTAGGGTTGGGGTTATGTTTAAGGTTAGGGTTAAGTTTAGTGTTACAGTTAGGGTTAGGGTTACGTTTTGTGTTAGGCGTTGTGGTTGGGGTGAGGTTTAGGTTTAGGGTTAGGGTTGGGTAGGGTTAGGATTATGGTTACGGTAAGGTGTTAGGTGTTAGAGGTGTAGTTTAGGGTTAGGGTTTGGGTGAGGGTTCCGGTTAGGCATTGTGGTTCTGGTCATGGTTAGGATTGGTTTAGGGTTAGGGTTAGGTTTATGATTAGGTTTCGGGTTAGTGTTAGAGTTAGAGTTAGGGTGAGAGCTACCTTTAAGGTTAGGGTTAGGTTTTGGTGTTATGGGTTAGGTTTGGGGTTAGGGTTAGGGTTATCATTAGGGCTTAGGTGTTCAGGTTAGTGTTAGGGTTAGGGATAGCATTAGGGTAAGGGTTGTGGGATACCGTTAGGGGTTAGAGTGAGTGTTACGGTTAGTTTTACATTTAAGGCGAGGGTTTAGGATAAGTGTCCCGATTATCGTTAGACATAGAGTTAGGGGTAGGTTTACGTTTAGGGTTAGGTGTAGGGTAAGATTTAGCTTTAGTTTCAGGTTTAGGGGTAGAGTTAGTGTTCTATTTAGGGTCAAGGTTAGAGTTCGGGTTAGGGTTAGGATTAGGTCTAGGGTTAGGATTAGGTTTAGGGTTAGGTTGAGGGGTATTTTAAGGGTTAGGTTTAGGGTTACAGGTGGACTAGCATTATGGTTAGAGTTAGATTTAATGTTAGGGGTTGGGTTAGGTTTAGGTTTAGGTTTAGGACTAAGGTTAGCGTTAGGGTTTGGATGAAGTTTAGGATAGGGTGAGGGTTATTTTTAGGGTTAGGGCTAGACTTTGGGTTTGTGTTCATGTTAGTGCTAAGGTTAGGTTTAGGGTTCAGGTTAGGGTTAGTGGTTATGTTCAGATTAGGTTTAGGTTTAGGGTTAGTGTGAAGTTTAGGTTAAGGGTGAGGGTTAGGATAAGGGTTTGCATTAGGGTTTGGATTCTAGTTAGGGTTAGAGTTTCGGTTTAGGGTGTTAGGGTTAGGTTTATGGTTAGGGAAGGGTTAAGTTTAGGGTTAACGTTAGGGTTAGCGTTAGATTAGGGTTACTGTTCGTCTTCGGGTTAGGGTTAGGGATAATGTGAGGGATAGATAGCATTAGGTTTAGGGTTGGGGATACGGTTAAGGGTTAGGTTTAGGTTTACATTGAAGGTGAAGGTTTAGGGTAATTGTTATGGTTAGGGTTAGAGTTAGAGTTAGGCTTATGGTTAGGGTGAAGTTTCAGTTAATAGTCAGGGTTAGGGTTAAGGTTAGAGTTATGCTTAAGGTTAGTGTCAGGGTTAGGTTGAAGGTAGGGGTAAGGTTAGGGTTTAGGCTAGGTTTACGGTAAAGGGTAGGGCTAGGTTAGGGTTAGGGTTAGGGTTAGAGTTAGAGTTAGTGCTAGGGTTTAGGCTTAGGGTTAGGGTCAGGTTTAGAGTTATTGTGAGGGTTAGGGTTAAGTTCGAGTTAAGGTTAGTGTTAAGTTTAGGGTTAGGGTAAGGGTTAGGATTAGGTCAAGGTTAAGGTTAGCATTAGGGATAGGGGTAGGATTAGGGAAAGGGTTAGCGATTCATGTGATGGTTAGTGTTAGGTTTACAGTTTAGCTGATGTTTTAGAGTGTTATGGTTAGGGGTATGGTTAGAGTTAGGGTTAGGGTTAGGTTTAGGGTTAGGGCTAGACTGAGGGGATAGTTTAGGGTTAGGTTTAGTTTCAGGTTAGGCTTAGGCTTACGTTTAGGGTGAAGCATACTTTAAGGATGAGGGTTAGGACTAGTGTTAGCGTTACGTGTTTGCGTTAAGGTTAGGGTTAGATTTAGGGTTAGTATTAGGGTCAGGTTTACGTGTTTGGGTTAATGCTAGGGTCAGGTTTAGGCTTAGGTTTAGGGTTAGGGTTAGGGTTCAGTTTAGGGTTAGTGTTAGGGTGCATTTAAAGTTAAGGGCGAGTGTTGAGCTCACGTTAGCGTTAGGTGTTAGGGTTAGGGTTAAGGTTAGGATTAGGTTTAGGGTTAAGTTTAGGTTTATGCTTAGGTTTAGAGTACATGTTAGGGTTAAGTCATTGTTAGGTTTAGGGCTAGGTTAAGGTTAGAGATAGGGTTAGGTTAAGGGTTGGGGTTAGGTTTAGATGTTAGGGTGAGGGTTAGTTCTAGGTTTCCATTTAAGCTGAGTGTGTAGGGTAAGTTTTAGGGTTAGGATTAGGGTTAGGGTTAGAGTTAGGTTCAGGTTTGGGTTAGGTTGATGGTTAGGATTAGGGTTAGGGTCAGGGTTAGGCGGAGATTTAGTGTTATATTTAGTTTTAGGGTTAGAGTTAGGGTGAAGTTTATGTTAAGCGTGAGGGTTAGGGTTAGGGGTTAGGGTTCAGGTTATGGTCCGGGTTAGGGTTAGGTTTACATTTAGGGTTAGGTTTAAGTTTAGTTTTATTTTTGGTTAAGGTTAGGGTTTGGATGAAGTTAGGGGAGGTTTAGGGTCATGGTTAGGGTGAATTTTGGTTAAGAGTGAGGGTTCAGTTTAGGGTTAGGTTTACGGTTTGTGTTAGGCATTGTGGTTGGTGTGAGGATTAGGTTTAGGATTAGGGTTGGGTAGGGTTAGGATTATGGTTATGGTAAGGTGTTAGGGATTAGAGGAGTAGTTTTGGGTTAGGGCTTGGGTGAGGGTTCCGGTTAGGCATTGTGGTTCTGGTCATGGTTAGGTTTGGTTTAGGGTTAGGGTTAGTTTTATGATTAGGTTTCGGGTTAGTGTTAGAGTTAGGGTTAGGCTTTGGTGCTAGGGGTTAGGTTTTGGGTTAGGGTTAGGGTTATCGTTAGGGCTTAGGTTTTCAGGTGAGTGTTAGGGTTAGGGTTAGGGATAGCATTAGGGTTAGCTTTTGGGGGTACGGTTAGGGGTTAGGTGAGGGTTACAGTTAGTATTGCAGTTAAGGTTAGGTTTTAGGACAAGTGTTAGGATTAGGGTTAGAGTTAGAGTTAGGGTTAGGTTTAGGGTTAGGTGCAGGGTAAGTTTTAGGTTTAAGTCCTGGTTTAGGGTTAGAGTTAGTGTTCTCTTTAGGGTCAAGTTTAGAGTTCGGGTTAGGTTTAGGATTAGGTCTATTGTTGGGCTTAGGATTAGGGTTAGGTTCAGAGCTATTGTAAGGCTTAGGTTTAGGGTTACAGATGGACTAGCTTTACGGTTAGAGTTAGGTTTAAGGTTAGGGTTTGGGCTAGGTTTACGTTTACGGTTATGGTTAGGGTTAGGATTTGGTTGAAGTTTAGCATAGGCTGAGGGTTACTTTTAGGGTTAGGGCTAGAGTTTGGGTTTGTGTTCAGGTTAGTGTTATGGTTAGATTTAGGGTCCAGTTTAGGGTTAGGGGTTATGTTTAGTGTTAGGGTTAGTTTTAGGTTTAGGGTTAGTGTGAAGTTTAGGTTAAGGGTGAGAGTTAGGGTTAGGGTTAGGGTTAGGATTAGGGTTAGTGTTAGACGTTAGGTTTAGGCTGCTAGTTTTAGGTTTATGGTTAGGGTAGGTTTAAGTTTAGGGTTAATGTTAGGGTTAGTGTTAGATTAGGGTTACTGTTCGTGTTAGGGTTACAGTTAGGGTTAGGGATAGCATTAGGTTTAGGGTTAGGAATATAGTTAGGGGTTAGGGTGAGGGTTGGGGATATGGTGAGGGTTAGGTTTAGGTTTACAGTTAAGGTGAGGGTTTAGGGTAATTGTTATGGTTAGGGTTAGAGTTAGGGTCATGGTGAAGTTTCAGTTAATAGTGGGGTTCAGGGTTAATGTTAGATTTAGGGTTAAGGTTAGTGTTAGGGTTAGGTTTAGGTTAGGGTTAAGGTAGCGGTCAGGTTAGGGTTAAGACTAGGTTTACGGTAAAGTGTAAGGCTAGGTTAGGGTTAGGTTTAGAGTTAGTGCTAGGGTTTAGGGTTAGGGTTAAGGTCAGGTTTAGAGTTATTGTTAGGTTTACGGTTAAGGTTAGGGTAGAGTTAAGGTTAAGTTGAAGGTTAGGGTAAGAGTTAGGTTTATGTCAGGTTTAGGGTTAGGATGAGGGATAGGGTTAGGGTTAGGGAAAGGGTTAGGGTTTCGTGTGAGGATTAGTGTTATGTTTACATTAAGCTGATGTTTTTGGGTGTTACAGTAATGTTTAGGGTTAGAGTTAGGTTAGGTTTAGAGTTAGGGCTAGAGTATGGTGATAGTGCTTTAGGTTTAGGTTTAGGGTGGAATTTAGGTTAAGGATGAGGGTTAGGGTTGGGGTAGGTGTTTGGATTAAGGTTAGGGTCAGGTTTAAGGTTTTGGTTTAGAGTTCAGGTTAGATTCAAGGTTAGGGTTAGATTTAGGTTTAGGGTTAGGGTTAGGTTTAGTGTTAGTTTAGCTTAGGGTTAGGGTTTGAATGAAGTTAGGGTAGGTTTAGGGTTATGGTTAGGTTGAAATTTTGGTTAAGTGTGAGGGTTTGGTTTCGGGTTAGGATTAGAGTTAGGGTTAGTGGTTAAGGTTAGGTTTAGGGTTAAGGTTAGGTTTAGGCTAAGCATTAGGGTTAGAGTTAGGGTTAGTGGTTAGTGTTTCAGTTAGGTTTAGGATAGGGTTATAATTAGGGTTAAGTTTAGGGTTACGGTAAGAGTTAGATTTACGTTTACAGTTAAGGTGAGGGTTTTGCGTAACTGTTACGGTTAGGGTTAGGGCTAGGTTTAGGGTTCGAGTTGGGTTAGGGGTTAGGTTTAGGTTAAGTTTATGGTAGGCTTAAAGTTAGGGTTAAGGTTAGGTTAGGGTTAGGGTCAGGGTTAGGATTAGAATTAGGTTTCGGGCAAGGGTTAGTGTCAGAGTTATTATAAGGGTTAGGTTTAGGGTTACAGATGGGCCAAGGTTAAGGTTAGGGTTAGGTTTAGGGGTTGGATTAGGGTTAAAGTTAGGGTTAGCTTTAGGTTAGGGATAGGGTGAAGTAAAGTAGGGTGAGGGTTAGGGATATGGCTAAGGTTTGGGTTCGTTTTCAGGTTAGTGTTAAGTTTAAGTTTAGGGTTAGCGTTAAGTTTATGGGTTCTGTTTAGTTTTAGGGTTAGGGTTAGATTTTAGGTTAGGGTTAAGTGTAACAGTTAGGGTTACGATTTGTGTTAGGCATTGTGGTTGGGGTGAGTGTTAGGTTTATGGTTAGGGTTGGGTAGAGTTAGGATTATGGTTATGGTAAGGTGTTAGGGTTTAGAGGTGTAGTTTAGGGTTAGGGTTTGGGTGAGGGTTTCGGTTAGGCATTGTGGTTCTGGTCATGGTTAAGTTTGGTTCAGAGTTAGGGTTAGGTTTATGATTAGGTTTCGGGTTAGTGTTAGAGTTAGGGTGAGGGATAGTGTTAAGGTTTAGGTTAGGCTTTGGTGTTATGGGTTAGGGTTTGCGTTAGGGTTTGCGTTAGAAAGAAAAGAGAATAGCAAGAGGCCTTTTCTCCCCGGCTGCTTTCCCAAGCCCTTCCAGCTAAAACTATGCCGTTGCTCCTCTGGAAGGATCCCTGCACCGCGACGTAGTTTCTCAGAAGAAGCCCTGCGTTTGCAAGAGCAAATGAGGAATTCGTTGCAGGAAAGAGGAAGGAAAGAAAGTTTCTCTCCCTCTGCCTGCTTTGCTCAGAGGACTGGATGAAGTCAGGGAGTTCTCCCTTTCACTGAGAAACGTGCGGGCTGCTGTTGCCTGTGCGCTCTCTTCTTTGCACAAGAGTCTGCAGTTCCACGCTTTGAACCGTGGAAAGGCGCCGGGCTCTGCTAAGATTTCCCCCGGCGCTTCGTTTGCCCTGGGCCAAAGCGAGCCTTCACAATAGCTGAACGCTAACACTGCATACTCGTTCCACTTCCAGAACAGGGCTACCGCGAAGCAGTTCTCCGGGGGAAAACGGCCCTTCGCGAAGGGCAGATCTGCCGAGCTCATTGCGGGAAAGCGACAGCAAAGGACGCTTTTCTCGCTCTAACCGCTTTCGTCAGAGGAACGGGGGAAGTCACAGTGTTCTTTCTCTCACTGAGATACACACAATCTGACGTTGCTTCTTTGCTCCGTTGCTGGCGAAGAACTGAAACGGACATACATTCCTGTGGCGAAACACAGGGCTTTGCTAGGATTTCTCAAGGCAGTGTGTTTTCCCTGGGCCTCACTGTAGCAACACTATCTCGCCAGGGCAACACTGCGTGGGATTTCCTCTGCCAGGAGAGAGCTGCTGCTTTGTAGTTTGTGCTGGGAATCCTTGCTTTGGCAAGTGCCATTTGACCGCATTCAGGCAGAAAGAAAAGAGAATAGCAAGAGGCCTTTCCTCCCCGGCTGCTTTCCCAAGCCCTTCCAGCTAAAACTATGTCCTTGCTACTCTGGAAGGATCCCTGCACCGCGACGTAGGTTTTCAGAAGAAGCCCTGCGTTTGCAAGAGCAAATGAGGAATTCTTTGCAGGAAAGAGGAAGGAAAGAAAGTTTCTCTCCCTCTGCCTGCTTTGCGCAGAGGACTGGATGAAGTCAGGGAGTTCTCCCTTTCACTGAGAAAGGTTCAGGCTGCTGATGCCTGTGCGCTCTCTTCTTTGCAAAAGAGTCTGCAGTTCCACGCTTTGAACCGTGGAAAGGCGCCGGTTTCTGCTAAGACTTCCCCGGGCGCTTCGTTTGCCGTGGGCCAAAGCTATCCTTCACAATAGCTGAACGTTAACACTGCATACTCGTTCCCCTTCCAGAACAGGGCTACTGCGAAGCAGTTCTCCGGGGGAAAACGGCCCTTCGCGAAGGGCAGATCTGCCGAGCTCATTGCGGGAAAGCGACAGCAAAGGACGCTTTTCTCCCTCTAACCACTTTCGTCAGAGGAACGGGGGAAGTCACAGTGTTCTTTCTCTCACTGAGATACACACAATCTGACGTTGCCTCTGAGCTCCGTTGCTGGCAAAGAACGGAAACTGACATGCATTCCTGTGGGGAAACACAGGGCTTTGCTAGGATTTCTCTAGGCAGTGTGTTTTCCCTGGGCCTCACTGTAGCAACACTATCTCGCCAGGGCAACACTGCGTGGGATTTCCTCTTCATGAGAGAGCTGCTGCTTTGTAGTTTGTGCTGGGAAACCTTGCCTTGGCAGGTGCCAATTGACCGCATTCGGGCAGAAAGAAAAGAAAATAGCAAGAGGCCTTTTCTCCCTGGCTGCTCAGCAAGCCCTTCCAGCTAAAACTATGTCGTTGCTCCTCTGGAAGGATCCCTGCACCGTGACGTAGTTTTTCAGAAGAAGCCTTGCGTTTGCAAGAGCAAATGAGAAATTCGTTGCAGTAAAGAGGAAGGAAAGAAAGTTTCTCTCCTTCTGCCTGCTTTGCTCAGAGGACTGGATGAAGTCAGGGAGTTCTCCCTTTCACTCAGAAACGTGCGGGCTGCTGTTGCCTGTGCGCTCTCTTCTTTGCAAAAGAGTCTGCAGTTCCACGCTTTGAACCTTGTAAAGGCGCCGGGCTCTGCTAAGATTTCCCCCGGCGCTTCGTTTGCCCTGGGCCAAAGCGAACCTTCACATTAGCTGAACGCTAACACTGCATACTCGTTCCACTTCCAGAACAGGGCTACCGCGAGGCAGTTCTCCGGGGAAAAACGGCCCTTCGCGAAGGGCAGATCTGTGGAGCTCATTGCGGGAAAGCGAAAGCAAAGGACGCTTTTCTCCCTCTAACCGCTTTCGTCAGAGGAACGGGGGAAGTCACAGTGTTCTTTCTCTCACTGAGATACACACAATCTGACGTTGCCTCTGAGCTCCGTTGCAGGCAAAGAACTGAAACTGACATACATTTCTGTGGGGAAACACAGGGCTTTGCTACGATTTCTCTAGGCAGTGTGTTTTCCCTGTGTCTCACTGTATCAACACTATCTCGCAAGGGCAGCACTGCATGGGATTTCCTCTGCCAGGAGAGAGCTGCTGCTTTGTAGCTTGTGCTGGGAAACCTTGCTTTGGCAAGTGCCAATTGACTGCATTCAGGCAGAAAGAAAAGAGAATAGCAAGAGGCCTTTTCTCCCCGGCTGCTTTCCCAAGCCCTTCCAGCTAAAACTATGTCGTTGCTCCTCTGGAAGGATCCCTGCACCGCGACGTAGGTTTTCAGAAGAAGCCCTGCGTTTGCAAGAGCAAATGAGGAATTCGTTGCAGGAAAGAGGAAGGAAAGAAAGTTTCTCTCCCTCTGCCTGCTTTGCTCAGAGGACTGGATGAAGTCAGGGAGTTCTCCCTTTCACTGAGAAACGTGTGGGCTGCTGTTGCCTGTGCGCTCTCTTCTTTGCAAAAGAGTCTGCAGTTCCACGCTTTGAACCGTGGAAAGGCGCCGGTTTCTGCTAAGACTTCCCCGGGCGCTTCGTTTGCCGTGGGCCAAAGCTAGCCTTCACAATAGCTGAACGCCAACAGTGCATACTCGTTCCACTTCCAGAACAGGGCTACCGCGAGGCACTTCTCTGGGGTAAAACGGCCCTTCGCGAAGGGCAGACCTGTGGAGCTCATTGCGGGAAAGCGAAAGCAAAGGACGCTTTTCTCCCTCTAACTGCTTTCGTCAGAGGAACGGGGGAAGTCACAGTGTTCTTTCTCTCACTGAGATACACACAATCTGACGTTGCCTCTGAGATCCGTTGCTGGCAAAGAACTGAAACGGACATACATTCCTGTGGAGAAACACAGGGCTTTGCTAGGATTTCTCTAGGCAGTGTGTTTTAAACCCCTAACAACAAACAACACTAACCCTCTAACAACAACCAACACTAACCTCCTGAAAAAAAACAACACTAACCCCCTAACAACAACAAACACTAACCCCCTAACAACAAACAACACGAAAACCCTAACAACAAACACCACTAAACCCCAAGAAACATCTCTAAACCCCTAAAAACAAAGAATACTGAACACCTAACAACAAACAACACTAACACCCTAACCACAACCAACCCTAACACCATAACAACAAACAACACTAACACCCTAAGAAAAAACAACACTAACCGGCAGCAAAAAACAACAGTAACCCCCTTAGAACAAGAACCCTAACCCCCTAACAACAAACAACCCTAAACCACTAATAACAAACAAAACTAACCCCCGAACAACAAACAACACTAACCCCCTAGCAACAAACAACACTAAGCCCTTAACAACAAACAACCCTAACCCCGAACAAGAAACATCCCTCACCCCCTAACAACAAACAACCTAACCAAACAGAAAACAACACTAACCGACTAACAACAAACACTAACCCCGTAACAACAAACTACCCTAACCCCGTAACAACAAACAACCCTAACCCCCTAACAGCAAACAACCCTAACCCCCTAACAACCAATAACCCTAAATCCCTAACAACAAACAACACTAACCACTAACAACAAAAAACCCTAACACACTAACAACAAACAACCCTAACACGCTAAAAACCAACAACACTAACCCCCTAACCACAAACAGCACTAACCCAATCAAAACAAAAAACACTAACCCCCTAACAACAACCAACACTTTCCCCGTAACAACAAACAGCACTAACCCCCTAGCAAGAACCAACACTAACCCCATAACAAGAAAGAACCTTAATCCCCTAACAACAAACCACCCTAAGCCCCTAACAACAAACAAGACTAAACCCCTAACAACAAACAACACTAACCCCCTAACATCAAACTAACCTAACCCCCTAACAAAAAACAACGCTAAGCCACTAAAAACAAACAACACTAACCCCCTAACAGGAAACTACCCTAACCTCGTAACCAAAAATACCCTAACCCCGTAACAACAAACACCCCTAAGCCCCTAACAACAAACAACACTAACACACTAACAACCAACAACCCTAAACCTCTAAAACCAAACAAAACTAACCCCCTAACAACTACCAACACTAACACTGTAGCAACAAACACTAACCCCCTAACAACAAACAACCCTAACTCCCTAACAACCAACTACACTAACCACCTAACCACAAACAGCAATAACCCAGTAACAACAAAGAACACTAACCCCCTAACAGCAACCAACACTTACCCCCTAAAAACAAACAACACTAACCCCCTAACAAGAAACAACCCTAATCCCCTAACAACAAACAACCCTAAGCCCCTAAGAACAAAAAACTCTAAACACCGAACAACAATCAACACTAAACCCCTAACCACAAACAACACTAACCCCCTAACAACCAACAACACTAACCCCCTAACCACAAACTACACTAACACCCTAACAACAAACAACACTAAACCCCAACAAGAAACAAACCTAAACCCCTAACAACAAACAACACTAACCCCCTAACAACCAACAACACTAACCCCCTAACCCCAAACAGCACTAACCCACTAAGAACAGAAAACACTAACCTACTAACAACAACCAACACTAACGCCCTAAGAACAAACAACACTAACCCCCTAACAACAAACAACCCTAACCCCCTAACAACAAACAACCGTAACCAAACAACAAAGAACCCTAACCCACTAACAACAAACAACACTAACTCTATAACAAGAAACTACACTAACCCCGTAACAACAAAAAATCCTATCCCCGTCATAACAAAGAACACTAACCCCGTAACAACAAACAACCCTAACCCCCTAACAGCAAACAACCCTAACCCCCTAACAACCAATAACCCTAACCGCCTAATAACAACCAACACTTTCCCCCTAAAAACAAACAACACTAACTCCCTAACAACAAACAACCCTAACCCCCTAAACAACCAGCAACACTAACCCCCTAACCACCTACACCACTAAGCCAGTAAAAACAAAAAAACTAACCCCCTAGCAACAACCAACACTTATCCCCTAAAAACAAACAACACTAACCCCCAACAAGAAAGAACCCAAATCCTCTAACAGCAAACAACTCTAACCCCCTAACAGCAAAAAACTCTGAACCCCTAACAACAAACAACACTAACCCCCTAACAACAAACAACACTAACACCCTAACAACAAAAAACACTAAACCCCGACAAGAAAAAACCCTAAACACCTAACAACAAACACTAACCCCCTAACAACAAACAACACTAAACCCCTAACAAGAAACTAACCTAACCCCGTAACAACAAACAACCCTAACCTCCTAACAACAAACAACCTTAATCCCCTAACAAGAAACAACCCTAAACCCCTAACAACAAACAACACTAACACCCTAACAACAAAAAACTCTAAACCCCAACAAGAAACAACACTAAACCCCTAACAACAAACACTAACCCCCTAACAACAAACAACACTAAACCCCTAACAAGAAACTAACCTAACCCTGTAACAACAAACAACCCTAACCTCCTAACAACAAACAACCTTAACCCCCTAACAACAAAGAACCCTAAACCCCTAACAACAAACAATCCTAACCCCCTAACAACCAACAACGCTCACCCCCTAACCACAAACAACACTAACACCCTAACCACAAACAACAGTAACCCCGTAAGAACAAACAACACTAAACCCTTGACAACAAACAACACTAACACCCTAACAACAAAAACTACTAAACCCCAACAAGAAACAACACTAAACCCCTAACAACAAACACTAACCCCCTAACAACAAACAACACTAAACCCCTAACAAGAAACTAACCTAACCCCGTAACAACAAACAACCCTAACCTCCTAACAACAACCTTAAACCCCTAACAACAAACAACCCTAAACCCCTAACAACAAACAACACTAACACCCTAACAAAAAAAACCACTAAACCCCAACAAGAAACAACACTAAACCCCTAACAACAAACACTAACCCCCTAACAACAAACAACACTAAACCCCTAACAAGAAACTAACCTAACCCTGTAACAACAAACAGCCGTAACCTCCTAACAACAAAGCACCTTAACCCCCTAACAACAAACAACCCTAAACCCCTAACAACAAACAACACTAACACCCTAACAACAAAAACTACTAAACCCCAACAAGAAACAACCCTAAACCCCTAACAACAAACACTAACCCCCTAACAACAAACAACACTAAACCCCTAACAAGAAACTAACCTAACCCCGTAACAACAAACAACCCTAACCTCCTAACAACAAACAACCTTAAACCCCTAACAACAAACAACTCTAACACCCTAACAACAAAAACCACTAAACCCCAACAGGAACAACACTAAACCCCTAACAACAAACACTAACCCCCTAACAAGAAACAACACCAAACCCGTAACAAGAAACTAACCTAACCCTGTAACAACAAACAGCCCTAACCTCCTAACAACAAACAACCTTAACCCCCTAACAACAAACAACTCTAAACCCGTAACAACAAACAATCCTAACCCCCTAACAACCAATAACGCTCACCCCCTAACCAGAAACAACAATAACACCCTAACCACAAACAACACTAACCCCGTAAGAACAAACAACACTAACCCCCTAACAACAAACAACACTAACACCCTAACAACAAAAACCACTAAACCCCAACAAGAAACAACCCTAAACCCCTAACAACAAACACTAACCCCCTAACAACAAACAACACTAACACCCTAGCAACAAAAACTACTAAACCCCGACAAGAAACAACCCTAAACCCCTAACAACAAACACTAACCCCCTAACAACAAACAACACTAAACCCCTATCAAGAAACTAACCTAACCCCGTAACAACAAACAACCCTACCTCCTAACAACAAACAACCTTAAACCCCTAACAACAAACAACCCTAAACCTCTAACAACAAACAACACTAACACCCTAGCAACAAAAACCACTAAACCCCAACAAGAAACAACACTAAACCCCTAACAACAAAAACTAACCCCCTAACAACAAACAACACTAAACCCCTAACAAGAAACTAACCTAACCCTGTAAAAACAAACAACCCTAACCTCCTAACAACAAACAATCCTAACCCCCTAACAAACAACAACACTAACCCCCTAAAAACAAACAACACTAACACCCTAACAACAAAACTACTAAACATCAACAAGAAACAACCCTAAACCCCTAACAAACACTAACCCCCTATCAACAAACAACACTAAACCCCTAACAAGAAACTAACCTAACCCCGTAACAACAAACAACCCTAACCTCCTAACAACAAACAACCTTAAACCCCTAACAACAAACAACCCTAAACCCCTAACAACAAACAACTCTAACACCCTAACAACAAAAACCACTAAACCCCAACAAGAAACAACCCTAAACCCCTAACAACAAACACTAACCCCCTAACAACAAACAACACCAAACCCCTAACAAGAAACTAACCTAACCCTGTAACAACAAACAGCCCTAACCTTCTAACAACAAACAACCTTAACCCCCTAACAACAAACAACTCTAAACCCCTAACAACAAACAATCCTAACCCCCTAACAACCAACAACGCTCACCCCCTAACCAGAAACAACAATAACACCCTAACCACAAACAACACTAACCCCGTAAGAACAAACAACACTAACCCCCTAACAACAAACAACACTAACACCCTAACAACAAAAACCACTAAACCCCAACAAGAAACAACCCTAAAAACCTAACAACAAACACTAACCCCCTAACAACAAACAACACTAACACCCTAGCAACAAAAACTACTAAACCCCGACAAGAAACAACCCTAAACCCCTAACAACAAACACTAACCCCCTAACAACAAACAACACTAAACCCCTAACAAGAAACTAACCTAACCCTGTAACAACAAACAACCCTAACCTCCTAACAACAAACAACCTGAAACCCCTAACAACAAACAACCCTAAACCCCTAACAACAAACAACACTAACACCCTAGCAACAAAAATCACTAAACCCCAACAAGAAACAACACTAAACCCCTAACAACAAAAACTAACCCCCTAACAACAAACAACACTAAACCCCTAACAAGAAACTAACCTAACCCTGTAACAACAAACAACCCTAACCTCCTAACAACAAACAACCTTAACCCCCTAACAACAAACAACCCTAAACCCCTAAAAACAAACAATCCTAACCCCCTAACAACCAGCAACGCTCACCCCCTAACCACAAACAGCACTAACACCCTAACCACAAACAACACTAACCCCGTAAGAACAAAGAACACTAACCCCCTAACCACAAACAACACTAACACCCTAACAACAAAAACTACTAAACCCCGACAAGAAACAACCCTAAACCCCTAACAACAAACACTAACCCCCTATCAACAAACAACACTAAACCCCTAACAAGAAACTAACCTAACCCCGTAACAACAAACAACCCTAACCTCCTAACAACAAACAACCTTAAACCCCTAACAACAAACAACACTAAACCCCTAACAACAAACAACTCTAACACTCTAACAACAAAAACCACTAAACCCCAACAAGAAACAACACTAAACCCCTAACAACAAACACTAACACCCTAACAACAAACAACACCAAACCCCTAACAAGAAACTAACCTAACCCTGTAACAACAAACAGCCCTAACCTCCTAACAACAAACAACCTTAACCCCCTAACAACAAACAACTCTAAACCCCTAACAACAAACAATCCTAACCCCCTAACAACCAATAACGCTCACCCCCTAACCAGAAACAACAATAACACCCTAACCACAAACAACACTAACCCCGTAAGAACAAACAACACTAACCCCCTAACAACAAACAACACTAACACCCTAACAACAAAAACCACTAAACCCCAACAAGAAACAACCCTAAACCCCTAACAACAAACACTAACCCCCTAACAACAAACAACACTAACACCCTAACAACAAAAACTACTAAACCCCAACAAGAAACAACCCTAAACCCCTAACAACAAACACTAACCCCCTAACAACAAACAACACTAAACCCCTAACAAGAAACTAACCTAACCCCGTAACAACAAACAACCCTACCTCCTAACAACAAACAACCTTAAACCCCTAACAACAAACAACCCTAAACCCCTAACAACAAACAACACTAACACCCTAGCAACAAAAACCACTAAACCCCAACAAGAAACAACACTAAACCCCTAACAACAAAAACTAACCCCCTAACAACAAACAACACTAAACCCCTAACAAGAAACTAACCTAACCCTGTAACAACAAACAACCCTAACCTCCTAACAACAAACAATCCTAACCCCCTAACAAACAACAACACTAACCCCCTAAAAACAAACAACACTAACACCCTAACAACAAAAACTACTAAACCCCAACAAGAAACAACTCTAAACCCCTAACAACAAACACTAACACCCTAACAACAAACAACACTAAACCCCTAACAAGAAACTAACCTAACCCCGTAACAACAAACAACCCTAACCTCCTAACAACAAACAACCTTAAACCCCTAACAACAAACAACCCTAAACCCCTAACAACAAACAACTCTAACACCCTAACAAAAAAAACCACTAAACCCCAACAAGAAACAACCCTAAACCCCTAACAAGAAACACTAACCCCCTAACAACAAACACCACCAAAATCCTAATAAGAAACTAACCTAACCCTGGAACAACAAACAGCCCTAACCTCCTAACAACAAACAACCTTAACCCCCAACAACAAACAACTCTAAACCCCTAACAACAAACAATCCTAACCCCCTAACAACCAACAACGCTCACCCCCTAACCAGAAACAACAATAACACCCTAACCACAAACAACACTAACCCCGTAAGAACAAACAACACTAACCCCCTAACAACAAACAACACTAACACCCTAACAACAAAAACCACTAAACCCCAACAAGAAACAACCCTAAATCCCTAACAACAAACACTAACCCCCTAACAACAAACAACACTAACACCCTAGCAACAAAAACTACTAAAACCCGACAAGAAACAACCCTAAACCCCTAACAACAAACACTAACCCCCAAACAACAAACAACACTAACACTCTAGCAACAAAAACTACTAAACCCCGACAAGAAACAACCCTAAACCCATAACAACAAACACTAACCCCCTAACAACAAACAACACTAAACCCCTAACAAGAAACTAACCTAACCCCGTAACAACAAACAACCCTAACCTCCTAACAACAAACAACCTGAAACCCCTAACAACAAACAACCCTAAACCCCTAACAACAAACAACACTAACACCCTAGCAACAAAAACTACTAAAACCCGACAAG